>NC_057800.1:658362995-658416483 GCF_018294505.1 Triticum aestivum | reverse complement strand
CATGCTCTGGCATTTCACAAAGACCATCCTAAATTTCAAGGTGGGACCCGGAAGAAGGACTTCACAAAATTGGAACCTTCCATGGAAAAACACTAATGAGAACATTGTAGACTTGTTTGAGTGTAAATTTTCAACCCTTTCATGCCCCGAGAACCATCGCGACACCGAGAACCGAGAGTCTATGATAACTATAGAAGGGTTGGGCATGGTTCCCTATGTTGTTGGTGTTATTGTGATTTCATAAAAGAAAACAGATTGATTTGGCGTGTGGGTAATATGATGAAGTGTGTAGGTGTTTGATGGGCTTTCGGTGTGATTATGTGTTATCTGCTAGTCAACACATGCTTAGGTGGGGAAGTTTTCTTGCGCTAGTGACTGCATGTACTATATTGTGCTATAATGTCACATGTTGACGCCTTTTTATATGGTGAGAGGGTGCGCGGGACTAATGTGTTTTACATCTTGGTTGAGAAATCTCTGACCCATTCAAAACTGTGATCAAATTCAAAATTTAATAACTCAATTGAATGAGAGAGTTCTTTGAGAAATCTTTGACCCAGTCAAAATTGTGAGCCAAATCTGAAGTTGAACACCTCGATTGAATAGAAGGATTCCAAAAGTAGGGAGCATAGTGAATTACAAGACTGACAGACCCAACTAACATTATACCTAATCGACACTAAATTCAGAGAAAGAAAACTTGAGCAAGGGGAAGGACTAGGGATTAATCGTTCTTAGGGGTAAATGCTTAGGCACAACCATGCACTAGTAGAAAACGGAGCTTTAAAACCGGTTTGTAAGGGCCTTTAGTGCCGGTTATGGAACCGGCACTAAAGTTTCGGCACTAAAGCCCCCCCCCCTTTAGTACCGGTTCAGCACGAACCGGCGCTAAAGTGCCACCACGTGGCGTGATCTCGCGCCCTGGTATGGGGGACCTTTAGTACCGGTTGGTGTTACCAACCGGTACTAAAGAGTTTTTTTTTGAAATTTTTTTTTGAAAATTTTGGAAAAAAAATTGATTTTTTTTATTTTTCTGAATTATTTGATGATTTAGTCTCTAATCACCTCTCTTAACTGCTCAAGTGTGGATCACTTATTCCAAATCATCTAACTTCCCGACCGGTCACCCATCCCTCTCACTACTCCAGCCCGAGCACACTTAACTTTCAGGTTCTATTCTCCTTCGTTTCCGAGTCTGCACTTGTTGTTTTCCTGACAATAGTAAGATGTCAATCCTATTAACCCTCAGGAGTTTAGCTTGAGCATGAAGTCACACATTTCACCGTTTGAGTTTGAAACTATTATTCTAAAAAACAGTAATTATTTAGTAACGCTAATATATCTTGAATAAGTTTGACCATAGTTTGACCACAGTTTGACCATAGTTTGACCAGATTTGACCAAAATTGAAAAAATTGAAATAATTATTTAGTAACACTAATATTCTTGAATAATTATGTAGTAACACTAATATTTCTTGAATAAGTAGTTTGACCACAGTTTGACTACAGTTTGACCAGATTTGAACAAAATTCAAAAAAACTGAGATACTTATTTAGTAACACTAATATTATTGCGTAATTATTTAGTAACACTCTATATTTCTTGAATCAGTTGTTTGACCGGTTTGACAAGATTTAACCAAAATTCAAAAAAACATAAATTAGAGCATATCTTTTTTTCCTTTTACAATTTGTCATTTCAAAAATTGTCCTAAACCCGGGACTTAAAACGTCGGAAACTCTATGCTAAACAGTAAAAACTAAGGGTTTAGACCATAAAACCTAACCCTAAACGCTGAAATCTAAACCCTAGCACTAAACGCTAAAAACGTCCAAAAAAACGTCTAAAACGCCCAAAAACTCTATTTTCCCTTTGGAATTTTGTGATTTTAAAAAATTGTCGAAACGGAAAACTGGTTGTTTTAGCGGATCAATCTCTTTATTCTGCAAATTTTGATATATTATATGTTTTTTTTCTGAATTAGGATGATTTAGTTATGATTTTTTCAAGTTTGAAAATTGCCCTATAGTCCTGGTTTGTGTCTCCAACCGGTACTATAGGTTAGACCCCTTTAGTACCGGTTCGTGCCACGAACCGGTACTAAAGGTTCAATACGAACCGGCATTAATGCAAATCCGTTCGAACCGGCACTAATGGTACCATTAGTACCGGGCCAAAATCAAACCGGCACTAATGTGCTTCACGTTTGACCCTTTTTCTACTAGTGATGGTTGGTGGCGGCTAGGGTTTAACCCCATACAATAATTGATGTCTTATGGCACTCACTGCAGAATGATGAAATTGCTAACCATGTTGGTATGTTGGGAGATCTGGAATGAGAGGAATGCTAGAGTCTTTCGTGATGAGGTTTCCTTACCTTCGAGGATCATAGTCTTTAGGAGTATTTCTCTTAGTCTTTTCGGCCTTCATGGCTCGACCTTTGTGTGTCACTTAAAAACTATGTCTCCTATTCTAAATGAATGAGATGGGGCAAGTTTTTTTTAAAGGAAGTGGATGCCTTATAGCCATTAGAAGACAAAAGTGGAGATTGAGATGAACAGTAAAAGTCGCGGGGCCACCAATCAATGGCGACAAGCGTTATTAATCAGCACAAACCTGTATCAAGCATGGTTGGCCATTCGATCTGAGATTAGCGTTGACACGGGCGTCGGCGGCTGTGAAACGGTGACCGAAAGGGATGAACCGTGAAACGGTCTCTTTTCTTCGTATTCTTCGGAGCTTCAAATTTCTGGGCTTGACACAACACCCCCTCTTGTGCGTCGGCGGAGCGGGAGGACGCGACGATGGAGCTCGGGGAAGGTGGAATATGGAGCGCTAGAAAAGGAAGGTAGATTTCGGTTCGGCCTTTCATTGCATTGTACCACAGTGGTGCACATGCATTTTCTTTGCTCCCTCCGATAACTGATGCTTCTACTCTCTTTTTTTTTTGTGGGTGGATGCTTCTACTCTTTGTTGTGCAGTGTCGCCTTGTGCCGACAGAAAGGCACATCATACATGATAATTAACACGTTCCGTGGTAACTTTGCAATGGATGGTACGTATATATTAACTCCAAATCAGAGCTGGCGGGTGACGATTGGTCCTACTAATCGGCCGCACCGGCACGTGGAGACGACAACGAGTGCAGCAATGAACGCAAATAAAGCTGCAAGTGGGAGGTTCTAAATCACAACGGGTGGCCGCAGACTGCAGTACAATCTGTACTGCCGTGCCGGAGGAGGAACGCTGGCCCTGGCTGCAGTACAAGTGTACAACCAGCTGTACTCGCTCTCTCCGGCTATCTCGGACATGGACGCACCGAGAATGGTACTAGTACGTACTTAGAGTACTTCACTTGTGCCTGAAAATGCAGTGCAGTACAACACCAATCTCCGTCCGTCACATCCCTCCCTCCCTCCCTTGGTGCCACCAAAAGCTACAAGTAGAATCGATCGCTACGACTTGGTTATAATAAGCCTGAAGAAGAGGATATACCGCCATATATTTCCGTCAGCAGAGCAGGAGTGTCTTTACGGTAAACAAGGGCAGGATACGCGAGGAAATTCCTGCGGGGTCGAGCTGGGAACACATGAGATATGAACCGCTTGATTGAATATCAACTCATGTGTTCTCAGGTCGCCCCCGCTGGAGCCTCCTCGCCGCAGATCGACTGCTTCATTGATGCGTACTCGGTCGTCGGCCAGGCGTGTTCAGAGGCCCCTCGGTTTCATCAGAGATCAAACTGGTAAATGTGCAACTGCTTCTCTTCTCTTGATACCAATGTGGGTCCTAAATGTAGAAAACCACCAACTCCAACCTTCCAGTTGCGCAATTCCACATTCCTTCATCATCTGATTCTCTTTCCTTTCAGATCACCTCCCCAGTTTTCATGGGTCCCTACCATTCACCGTGCGGTAGCATGCAACTAGATCCCATTACAAACGCTGCTGAGAGCATCATAGATCTGCTTGGTTGTATTCTCATCGTCGCAGTAGATCATGGTCTTTTCAGATGTTATCTTCACCAGAGCTTCTGCCGGACTGGTGATCAAAATCGAGCGCACGCAGCCCGCCGAGCTATCATCGTCGTCTGCAGGGAAAGCACAGGCGATCCCCTTCTCCTGCAACGCCGACAACAGACGGGCTGCATCCACAGCTCCCCAGTGTAGCAGCTGCCGCATCGACTGATCGGACTGATCCTTTGGAGCTGCTACCAGCACGTACTGCCCGTTGCTGAGATGGAGCTTTGCTCTCAGCCTCGCGACGGCGATGGCCTTGTCCAACTGCCTAGGCTGCAACCCAAAGGCAAAATCGGTTGGAAGCCCCACCTCGAAGTCTTCCCGTATGTTTGGGATCTCCATGGTTTTGCCCTTGGAGTAGTACAGATATGACCATGGGGCATCCTCCTTTGATGGACACCGCGACTTCAGTTCTTCAGGGAACTGCAAGGGTACAGTAGAGCGTGAGGAGATGATCACTCTCGCTCGAAGAAAAGTAGCTCCAGCAGAAGGGTGCAGAAAATAAGCAATGGCGTACCAGAACGAGCTTCGGTTTGAGAACTGACAGCAATGGATTGACTTTCCGCACCCTGTCAACAAGAAACTCGAGCCTTTAGTCTACATATTCTGATTTGCTACTATGAATTAGTGAAACATAAGCATGAGCTTTTGAATTTTCAACATACTTTATTCCAGAAAGGAAAGAACATTCAAGAACTTGGATTGCCACAGGCATGAAAGGCTTAAGAGTCAACTCAGAATCAACTCCTTCCTGCACGTAAAATAATTATGTGTTTAGCACCACCAACAGCAGTTAAGATTATGCTAGGTTCCGTGAAAAGATTGGACACAGTGTACCTCCAAAATAAGAAGATTTCGTTTATCTGCATGCCACCGACGAAGCAAATGGACTGCTGTGCTGTGCCTAAGGCTCCAGTCTGGACAAAATACAATGCAGGGCTCCTTCCACGCTGCCCTGACAGGATTCTAGCGTTGTTACACAGCAGAAAATGCAGGAAACAACATCAAAAAATTAACTGAAATCCAACTGTTCAAGTGAGCTCATATGAATCAAAAGCAGGATATGTCATAGTATAAATTATGCTAAAGGTAGCAACCAGATATTGATGGACCTCCATAAATTATCAAACAACCAAAACCAAAATAAGAAACAACCAGTACCAAGCTTTCTATAAGGAGAGTATAAAAGAGATGATAAAGTCAAAGTTGGTGATCCTAAACTAAACAACCTTAAGGTTACCTATCATTGTATAGTCATAAAAAGTAATAACTAGCAACAAAATTTTGATAAACTTCTTACAGCAGGCCCTTTGAATATAGATGAGGAAACAGAAATAGTCTGCCTTCCTTCAGAAGCTCCACATGGCCGAATAATGCCTCCTCCTCCCTCGAGAATAGCTGCAGGATAAATAGTGTTTCAGTAAGACCATGTTAATTAAGTTCATATGTCAAAACAACCATAGTGAGGAAGGAATGACCTTTTCTTGGCGTGGCTTACATAGCCATTCTGGCACAGCATTGGTAAAGGATATTATTTTTTCTGCTGCGCCAGAAATCATAAATATGGGTACCTGACTCAAACAGGGAAAAAATGTCAGCCCAAAACAACAGATGCAAAACATGTGAGAAGACGGGTGGTGCAGAGAAAATATAGTGATTTGGAATGGGCATAATATTTCATATAGTAGAACTAAAGGAGCTTGATATTTAAATGATTACAGTGTAGAACTAAAACACTCTTTGTACCACATGCATCTTTAAACACTCTTTTAAAGCTAGTCATCTATTCATCTTACAGCCAGTTGACTGCACGTCAGGCCTTGTCAACTGGACATTTCACCATTAGCAAAACCAAGCACATCCTAAGTAAAAATATATGCCGTTGGTATTAACAACATTACTACGAAGCCTGACTCACACAAAGCACAATAAAAATATATATTTACATTACTATTAACAAGAGTCCACTATACAGTAACAAGGGGTCAAGAACTGCTAGAATTACCTTCATGTTGGAAGAAAGTAACGTTTCTGATATATGTTCCAAAATTAAAAGAATAACCCCAAGTCGTCCTATTGGTATTAAAACAGAACCTCCAGATTTAATTGCATCTGATATACATGAGCATATGAAACTGATTCTCTCAATCTCCTCTGCAATATCATCATTCTTAGACAGGCACTGGACGTCTTCATCCTCATCAACACCACCATCCCTTGAAGATTGTAAGTAACATTCAATGCAAAAGGTTATTTTTAACGCATAAGCAATTCATACAAACTGAAGAGCGACACACTAGCATACCTCAACACAGAGTCATCACAAAGCATTGCATTCTCACCCAGATTCTCATTATTCTCATCCATGTCATTCAAGGATGAGAAATCTGAAAACAAAATGACATCATTTTCCTTCAGAGAGTTATAGTCGCAATCTAAGGCATGGGCTGACACAAACATGGTGCTTGGCAAGTAGGTAATACTTGCTCTCGGACCCTTTATTGACCAGACACAATTGCCAAGCTCCAGGCCAGAGCTAGAGGCTTTCAGCATCAACATGCCATTGAAGCAGACCTCCTCTCCGTATTTCACAGTCTGGGTTTTTCGCATGCATTCTTCTATGTTTGGGGCACTGCAATAGGTGTAATCCAGTTAAGATAAGAAAGCAGGATGATAGAGCAGCGTTGATGTCATTATTAAGTAGTGAATCTTCTATGCAGTCAATATAATTGAATGGCAACCATATGGTCCAATCTCACATATTTCCTTGCAAGAACTAAAATCTAGTCAGCTTTATTTGCATGCAACCGAGATACTAAGCATATGGAAGCATACACCAAGCTAGGTTACTAGGGATATAAACTTGTGTCCTATCAGATGTGTACATGAAATTACAGAGTCAAGTATGTATTTCAAGTAACTCCAGGTTAAAAAAGAACTATCATATGTTACAAACTTACCCTATATTCATGAATGAAATTTTGGTATCTATTAAACTTCTTAATTTGCTACTTGACTAGTAAAATATGGATACTATTTGCTCCTAGCACACTCCCTAAGATTATCAAATTTTAATTAACCAGTGGAAACAATTTCTAAAGGTCAAGGATAAATATGGAAAACTGGGTATATTTTGAAGCTTTCAGATATAAATTTCTTTATAGTAAAAGGGTAACTCGATATGCAATACGGCAAGTATATGGCCTATTAAATACTGTGTACCTGTAAAGGGGCATCAAAGGAGCTAAATCCATTCCCTCATCTTCAATCACTATATTCTGCAACGACGACAGGAGTTTATGGAGTTTCTCCCCTTGCATCCACTTGGGTGGCACATCCGTATCTGGCCCGTAGTACCTTACAAACTCAGAGTGCATCTCCACGAGCTCCCCCATCATTAGCTTTCCAATCCTTGCAGCTAACTCTGTAACATAAACCTATTCATAGTTTCATACAGACAGTCAACAACTGCGCTCTATATTTCATTGTATGCATTAGCACCTACCTATGGAGATGAAGTTTTGTCTCACAGAAGATTTTACAGCCAACATAATATATTTCGATCCCTTGGTAATTGTATATGACCAAAATTTCTTACTCTAGCTTTAAGAAAAAACATGCCCAGACGTTTAGCCCCTAAGTTCCACTTTGTAGTAAAGGGGCCTAAGGATATTATTTGTCTGCAATCAAGAGTAAAAAAAGCCAATGAGCATGCCTTTGGTATTCATACAGGAGTGGACTTGTTTTCATTATTTTCTTAAAATAAATCATCAAGTCCAATTGTTCTCCCCCGGTTTTCCCCATTTTACACACCTCAGTGCTACCCTGAGGAGGTTAATTATCCGCAAAGTAAAGAAAAAAAATAATGAGCTAGCCCATCTGTCTTTCAGACTATTGTTTGCATTCAGCAGGCTTCTTCTTCCAGATGATCTGAATAGCTATCAACTATTGAATAGACAAAAATCATGCACTAACATGTTAACAGCAGTTTCAAACATGTAACACACCTCTTCACTACGGCGACAAACAACAATCGTTCAAATTTCTAACCAAAGCTGCAGCCTAAACTATAGCAGTTTGCAATCTAGGGTGCTATGCATCAAGAAGTAGCAGGGATGGCAGTCACCTTGGTATTTGCGAAGCTTGGGAGCCGGGTGAGGAAGGGGAGCCCAAGCATCCCCGTGGCAGACGACACAAGCACAGCATCCACGCCACCTGCTTTGGCGGCCGCCGGCGCCGCCAGCGACCAGTAGTACGGCACCGCGCGGATGAGCTTCCCCGCGTCACCGGAGTCCGCGCCGAGTGGCACCGGGGCGAATGCTGCGAGGGCCGAGAGGTCGACGGGGCAGTCTAGGAGGAGGCGGACCCCCTCCAGCTCCAGTAAGTGGCTCGCAGGCGAGTGGTAGCCGCCGCCTCTGCCGGGGGTGGTCACGCAGGTCAGTTTCATGGCGGCAGTGGCGGATGTAGCACAGGGGCGGTCGCCCCGGGTCTCCGACGGCGGAGCAAGCACACCTGGCGGATCTAGGATTTGAAAACAGGGTGGTCCTCCTACAAAAATTGACAGTAAATATGGCATTTGAATATATTTTGACACTGCAATTTCATATTTCCATTACATTCTTGATACTAGTACATTGATCCCAATATTAAGTAGGGACAGAGCAGATCAAATAACACCGAAGAGACGATGAACATCTGCACGAACCCTAAACAAGGAATAGCTAGCATGTGAATATGTTCTAACTAACTCCCAATAGCACATAGAAATAGATCAATATGATATGTTCTTACAAACGTACTAAAATTCTCACTAAGTCCCAGTTTTGCATAAAAGAAGCCTACATAGCACATAGCTTGAGAAATTCAAAGAAGGCTTATGTTTCTGGCCTACGCTTTTCAGTGGCCATGAAATTCTCAATTATATTTATATCATCTCCATTCACCTTTTAGAAAATATCCCGCTCAATGTATGTGACTAGGCAACTGGCAGACGCACAAGTTCTTCGGTTTGCTCTCCGGCCACATTCGTTATAGCCAAAAAGAGAAGCAATGTCTCCAGTCCTCTTCATCCTTCAATAACTATGCAATAATACTTTGCTTTCTATCAATCATAATGACATTGGACTGGGCATAATTATGTGTATATGTGTCCATCAATTCATCTGTATATGTACTGAAGAAATTTGCTAACCCTAAATCGAAAATTGGGGAATGGGGCCATGGGCAGTGGATGGGGTGTACCTCAGATCGGAAATAAGAAGAGTGCTGGCTCGGAAGCCAGCGCCGACTTGCGGGGCGCCAGGCAGTGGGCACCTGCCGGCTGCCGCACAAGGCAGGGGCGCAGAGCGGTGGGCGAGGAGCCGCGGGCGCGCGCTGGCGCCGGGCGCCGGGCGGGCAGGGCGGAGAGGAAGGCGGATCCTCCGCTCCTGCCTCCAGGGATGGCGAGGTAGGCAGCGACGCGTCCGGCGTGCGGCGAGCGGACGTTTCTGGGGGAGCGACTCAGTCCCTGGATGCTGGCTGGAGAGACTGGCGAACGACCCAACTCGATTCGTTTTTCGGCTACTAGAAAGAGATGGGCCGGGACGGGATTATGGGGATTTCTAGGCCAGTTATTGGGCTTTAACTTTTTTCTGAGCCTATAGACTGGTCCAAAATCCCAAGGTGGGCCGGGACCATCCTGTCCACACTGTGGCTCGGCCAGGCTCGAGCAGGCCGAAATAACTAATTGAGGAGTACGCAAACATCACTCCAATTCCCCTTGGTTGCTATAAGTGGCGTACATGCAGCGCGTCACTTGTTTGTCGTAATCTGAGAGTTTTTTTTATATCCGTTTATTCAAAACGTTTTATCTCTCAAATCGTGTGTCCAAATCTTAAACCGCTTTCACCGTTGGATTCCTCGCGTCAAGATCTTCAAAACTATATCCCATATTGATAGGTTTTGATGAATCTTTTTTTTACGAAAAAAACTGGACGAAAAAACCGAACCGGGAGCACAGGTTTTTTCCCTTTTCGAAAGAGGCATGCCCGTGCCCTTCACGAAACCACAACCATGCCTCTCGCGGAAGCAAAGCCGCGACTCTCGCGGAAGAAAAAAAAGAGAAAATTTCCGTTTCCGAGGAGGCACGGTCGTGACTCTCGTGAAAGCACAACCGTGCCTCTTGCGGAAGCAAAACCGTGACACTCGCGAAAGGAAAAAAACAGAAAACCCGTTTTTTCCTTTTCGAGAGGCACGGCCATGACTCTCGCGAAAGCACAACCGTGCATCAAAACCGTGACTCTCGCAGAAAAAAAACAGAAAATGCGTTTTTTTCGTTTCCGAGAGGCACAGCCGTGACTCTCACGAAAGCACACCCATGCCTCTTGCGGAAGCAAAATCATGACTCTCGCGAAAGCAAAAAAACATAAAAACGCATTTTTTCGCTTTCGAGAGGCACGACCGTGACTCTCGCGAAATCAAAACCGTGCCTCTCGCGGAAGCAAAACCGTGACTCTCGCGAAAGGAAAAAAACATGTTTTTTCACGTAAAAATTTTTGTCCCTATTTTTTTTGATTGAAAAGCTAAGGAAGACCGGTGAAAAACCAAATCGTCGAAAAAACCCGGAAAAACCCGTTTAAAAGGCCGAAAACGCATGCGAAAAAATAAAAAAAAACAAAATCCGGAGGAAGTGCCCAAAGCGCGACACGTGGCGAATGGCTGAGAGCACGCCAAATGATGCTGATCGTTGCGAGGCTTCTGAAGGAGCGCTCGTTAACTAGTTGCTCTCCAAGCAAGTAGCAACCCTTCTCTTTTGTCTAAAAAAAGCAACGCTTCTCTTCCCCTAAAAAAAATAGAGAGAGCAACGCTTCTCTTTGTCTAAAAAAAGGGGGGGTTCTCTTGTATACTGAAAAGTGCGAACTGATAGCACAAACATGAAGGAAAGGCTAAATTCGAAACATCTTGAATAGGATTTTCTCTTCTCGGAGAGCTTGAGACTGAAATGAGTGGGCCGGCCAAAGAAGACCACTACCCACCCCCCCTGGCCCCCGCGTCGTCCGCCTGGACGACACGGGTGGCGACTAGGGTTCCCCCCGCGCCGCCACCCCCTTCCCCCGCTCTCCCCTCGCCGCCACCGGAGGATCTCGCCGGGCTTTATCCCGCGGACGCCCGGGAAGGTGGCGGCGAGGCCTCTGACGCTCCGTTCCTGGCGGAGGTTTCCGGATCTGCGGTGGCGGCCCTTCTTGGTGAGGCAACGGCATCCTCCTCGGCTGGAGCCGGTTGCGGGTGATTCTGGCCGGTTTGCTCGACCACGCGGGTGGTGAGCCGCCGCCGGGGTTGTCTACGGCGCGGAGTTCCCCCTCTTTGACTCCCTCTGCACCGCCGTTTCCAATTTCTTATGTCACGCGCGCCGGATCTGGAGCTGGTGTGTGCTTGGTGGTGAGGTCTAGGACTGCGGGAAACCGTTGGTTGGCCTGTCCAGCCCGGTGGCAGTGACGCCATTGGCACCGTTCTTCCTCATTGGAGGTGCAGCCGAGGTCCTCCCCTCCCCACCCTCGTTCCCCCCTCCCGGGTGAAAGCCCAAAACCCGGCTACGATTGGGCGGCAACGCCGCGTCTCGTGTCGTGCTCCTCCTTGGAGGTGCCGCCTGGGGAGGGATCATGTTTGGGTGAGGTGGGTCAAAGGTCGGAGCTTTGGGCGGCTCTGGTTGTCTGGTGGCGGCGGTTCCGTTGGGATTTGCTTGGCTGGCATTGTCTCAGTTCCCCTCATGGGTGGAGCCCACTCGTTGCGGCGTGTTTGTCACAAGGCTGGCGGTGCAACACCTTCGATCCGGCGATAGGGGATAGGGTTCCCCTTCCCAGCAATAGCAACACGTCCCAGCTGTGGGCTCCCGGTTCTCTTCTTCAACGGCCGACGGGCCTTGCTCCTTGACGTTCTGCGGTCTTCCTTGATGTCCTTCCTGGCCTTTCCTCAACAGCTGCTCCCGGTGGCTTTCCTGTAGCTTACTGGTGTCCTAAGTTGCGGCAGTATGGTGGATGTTGTGTGCTCATTGGCCATGGGGTTGTGCTCTGCGGTTGCTCCAGGTCTCGAGGTCGGCACCTCTTTTGCTCTAGGGTGAGCGCTTCTCAGGTCCGCTGGTTCGACGCCTTTCGATCCAAGGCAAGAGGGAAGGGTCCCTCTGCGGCACGAGAGGAGGAAGATTCTTAGATCTCTTCATCCTGGATGTCAGCCCAGTTCATGCCCACACTCTGTTTTAGCAGGTCCTCATCCTGTTTGCTGGTCGCTACCCTTGGTACCAGTTTGTTGCGGTCTTCAACTAGTGCAAGCAATGGGCTTTGTTTTATCTTTCTTTCGTGATTGTGCGCTGCGTTGAGTTGTAAGCTCCCTAGAATGCTCCCTTGTATCGTTGGGCCGATGTGGTCTGTTGTGTGTCTGTAATTCCTGGCCGGTTGATGGCTTTGTTAATTCAAAGCCGGACTCTTTGTGAGCCTTCGCTTCTAAAAAAAGACCACTATGGAAGTGAAAGGGGAGGGACTACAAGCCGGCGCCGGAAGCAACTCGCTTCTATTCTCGATTAGATATAGATGGGGAATCTGTATAGATTGTCTTTTTTCGACAACCTCTCTAAAACGCATATGAGAAAATTGCACTTCACGGCACGGCAAAAAAAGAGCTTCACTCAGTTGGCCCTCCTAAGCTTCCGCCTACTTTCTCTTCTCTTAAGTCTAAAACAAGTGGGAGGCAGGATTCGAATCTACGTCGAAAACCTTCAACAGATTTACAGTATGTTGCTTTTGACCGCTCGTCCACTCGCCGTCATTGCATTCTTTGGTTTTGCGTAATTACTTATAATCATGTGCGCGTGTACTCGATCATTGAGTCAAGCGGTCGGCCAAAGACCGCTCGATCAACACACATTGTGCGGCCACGATTGCCAGGTGTCCCCTAGTCAGATGATGGCCCCGTGCAAGCCCCGCACACCTGGTCCGATGGCATCACGTAGTGCACCGCGCACCCTTTGTGGTGGACCCCACCTCTCATTGACCCCTATGGCATGGAGAGGTATGCGGTCGATGGTGAGCGACGACATAGTAGTGTGGGTTGGCAGTTTTGAATTTCATGCCACTCTCACCTACATGCTTCCATCTCTCTCTCTCTCTCTCTGCTTCCCCCTCCCTCATTTCTCCCCATTCTTCTCTCCCCATGCGATTCAGAGAGGATTTGATTCGTAACCGGCATCATCACCGCAACAGCAGCTGAAGGCGAGTGCAGGAAGGCAAAGGCGTAGCGGGGCGACATCCACTGCTTGTCGCCGGCTCAGGTATGGTCGCCGCCCGCCCTCGCATCTTGTTCCCCTTGTCATTTACCCCCGAGACTGTCTATTTTGCTAGGGGTCCTTTACTAGTGTTCGTCGACGGAGAAGCAGTGGTTACCGCGGTGACATCGAGAGGTGGCGGTGCTTACCGCGGCGCCACTCAGTGGAAGTTGCGCTTGTTTTTGGAGATGTACCACAGCGGTACGTGTGATTTTGTCGTTTAGATCCCGTTTTAGATAGGCGCATCCACATCACGTAGCTACCGCGAGGGGTTTCGATCCCGTTTCATTTTTTATCATCAGTAGACACTTACTTAGGAGTAAGTCTACATCCTTGTTAGCAAGTGCATCCCCCCCGAGACTGCCGCCAAGCATAATTTCATGAACCAAGTCAACAGAAGATGCACCCAAGCTTTTGCACAGAGCCAACATCAGCGTGCATCACTCATGATTGTCCTGAGTCCCTGTCAATGAATCATGTGGTGATTGATACGTCTCCAATGTATCTATATTTTTTGATTGCTCCATGCTATATTATCTACTGTTTTGGGCAATATTGGGCTTTATTATCCACTTTTATATTACTTTTTGGACTAAGCTATTAACCGGAGGCCCAGCCCAGATTTGCTGTTTTATGCCTATTTCGGTGTTTTGAAGAAAAGGAATATCAGACGGAGTCGAAACGGAACGAAATCAACTGGAGAAGTTATTTTTGGAAGGAAACACACCTGATGGACTTGGACCCCACGTCAGAAGATACGGGAGCTGTGGGCGCGCCCCCTGCCTCGTGGGGCCCCCGTGGTTCCCCTGACGTGCTTCTTCTGCCTATATAACTCCATATACCCTAAAACTTCCAGAACGGAGATTAGATCAGGAGTTCCGCCGCCAGAAGCCTTCGTACCTGTAAGTGCATCTAGTGCCACCCCTAGTTGGTTTTGGAGTATTGACGACAAACCTAGTTGAGGGACTAATGTGTTTGTGAGAATTGCAGGATAACACAGGTAGAAGTCCCTCATTGATTCGGTTTTCCTACCAGAGATGACCCCTAAAAATGTATGAAGACATTGAAGTCAAAGGTGGTATGTGAAGACATTCACCTTGAAGACTATGACAAGAGAAGACATCACATGAAGACTATGGAGCGCGAAGACTTAGATCTTTCGTAGTTCTTTTTCTTCTTTGTTGAGTCATAGGAACCACCGTACTGTTAAGTGGGGTCCAAGAAAACCAGTCAGAATGACTGAAGTGATGCTTAACCAAAATCCTATGTCTTCGAGTGAAGACTATGAGAGCGAATCTTGTTCAGAGTTGGACAAGTCAGCTTTGCTTGTAGCCCAAGTAAAGTTGTCGTGTGTGTTTGAAATCTGACCGTTGGAACACGTGTCAGTTCCTTAGTGACCCAGGGTCATTTCGGACAAATCAGGTCGGGTTGCCTAGTGGCTATAAATAGCCCACCCCCTACAACCATAAATGGTTGGCTGCTCAGAGTAAAAGTACGGCTTTTGTCGTTTGAGAGCAACCCACCTCGAAGCATTTGAGAGAGAATTCCTTGAGAGGATAAAGCCCTAACCACCCAGAGCCAAAGAGTGTTAGGCATCACTTAAGTCTTCTTGTCTGTGTGATCTAAAGACTTATTACACTTGAGGACTGTGAATCCTCCAGACGGTTAGGCGTCGCGTTCTGAGCATCCAAGAGTCATTGTGGATCGCCGGTGAACGAAGTCTGTGAAGGTTTGGAAGTTTACCTTGAAGACTTACCAGAGTGATTAGGCGAGGTCTGTGTGACCTTAGCTCAAGGGGAATACGGAGAGGAATAAGTGTTCTGAGCTGCGTGCTCAGGACTAAGTGCCCGGGACTGAGTGTCCTCAGGTTTAAATACCTATCCTCCCTAACTAGACGTACAACTGTCACAGCAGTTGGAACTGGTCTACCAAATCTTTGTCTTCGTCACGCACACTGGTTCTATCCTTCTCATCTCTTTATTTACAGTTGGCTCTTGTAAAGTCAGTGCCTATTTGCTTTATCTATTTGTCTTCACTGTGTATCTGATCCTTACTGCCTAGCTACTATTAGTCATTGTGGTTTCACTTCATTGAATGCTTGACTATTGTCTGTCTAGTGTAGTCTATCTTCCGTTGCATGGAAATAGGTTCATTTCTATCATTTGTCTTCGAAACTTCCATGTTTTGAAGACTTTCATGAAAATATCCTATTCCCCCCCTCTAGTCGATATAACACACTTTCAATTGGTATAAGAGCAAGGTACTCCCTTGTTTTGTGTGATTTTGGTTTAACCGCCTGGAGTTTTAGTTATGTCGACCACAGGTATGAAGACTGTGTCATGCCCCATCTTTGACGGTCACGAGTATCCCAAGTGGAAGGCCATGATGAAGAAGCGCCCCATGGCAACAAACAGCGAGCTGTGGACCGTCACTGAGATTGGTCTGACCGATCTGTGCAAAATGGCGGAAGCTGATGACATTCACAAGTACACTCTTCTCAACCTCACGGCGAAGGACGTCATCTGCTCCTGTCTATCTCAAAATCAGTTTAGGAATGTCATGCATCTTGATCATGCAAAGCTCATCTAGGACCGTCTCTCAGAGGTCTATGAGGGTCATCGAACTCGTCATGATCCTCGGTTCGAGGACTTTAAGGAGTCACTCAAAGCGATGACTTTCGAACCAGAATCATCATCTTCTGCATCATGCCTTATGGCAAATGATGCTAAGGTAATTGAATGCTATCTATCTGAATCCAGTGATGATGAATCTGGTGATGAATTTGGACCCAGCTATGCAAAACTTGCTTCCCTTGTCACTAAACAACAGAAAGCTATGGAACATATTCAAAAACCGTTAGACAAAAGCGATGACCTGTTGGATGCTGAAATGACTCGATCTCAGTCCTTAATTGAAGACATAAAAAATCTTCATATTAAGTATGAGGAGCTTGAAAGTCGTCATGAAACGCTCTCAACAACTCATGAAGAACTCGATAAATTGAGAGCGGCTCATGAAGATCTTCAAAAGGAAAACGAGTCACTTCGTGTCGAACAGATCAGTTCAGCTCAGGAAGGATTTGAACCACCATGTCTTAAATGCATTGAGCGTGATAACGCTACTTCTGTTGCTGAATGTTCTACTGCTGCTACTGTTGCAATATCTTCAATTGTTGATGTGGAAACTAACCCCTCTGCTGAGGACACCCCTGCTATTGCTGATGAGAATGCTAGGTTGAAGACATTGCTTGAAACAGGGATGTACAAAAGTCTCAAAGGCCATCAGACACTATGTGATGTCCTCAAAAGGAAGATCCTGAACCGAAACCCTAGGAAAGAGGGTGTTGGGTTCGTAAGGAAAATGAATGCTGATGGCTCTTACTGAAAACCTGAGCAGTACCCCAAAACCACATGGGTTGCTGCAAAGGAACCTTCAGCAGATCCATCCACTCTATCTGGCTTTACTTGTGCTAACCCCATTGTTATTGATGAATCCTTTGATGCAAACTATAAACTGTTTAAGAATCAGAATGGTGAAGTGTTTGCCAGGTATATTGGTACTAACTGCAGGAATGGACCGCCTATGAAGAAGATCTGGGTGCCGAAAAGGTGTTCGGAGAATCTTCCTGTGAATGTCATCATGACACCACAGGTGAAGAAGACAACCCCCAGACCACAGGCTTCATATGGTCCAAAGGCTTCATACAGACAGAGGACTCAC
This sequence comes from Triticum aestivum, assembly GCF_018294505.1. Lineage (NCBI taxonomy): Eukaryota > Viridiplantae > Streptophyta > Magnoliopsida > Poales > Poaceae > Triticum > Triticum aestivum. Next base: position 658,399,450 of record NC_057800.1, on the reverse strand, counting down.
CTGAGTCACACTAACGCAAATGTTTTGCAGGGAAGCCATACTCAGGCCTATGAATATGAGCGCGGTTCATCAAACTGGCATGTTCATAAGACCAAGAACTATTCTGCTTATTCTTATGAATACTATTGTCCACCTGCAAGACTTTTTGCTAGGGCTCCAAAGCCAAAGTTCTCAGATGCTGCACTTAGACTTATTGCTTCGAAGCCACCCCTGGAGATGTGGGTGGCTAAGAAAGCTTAACTCTCCTTTGCAGGAAAAGGTCTCCAGCCGAAAACCAAAATCGTCTGACACTATTGTTGGGGACCTTAAACATCTTGTAGGGTGCAAGATCAATTGCCCAAATGGTCTTACTATGTACTTTGTTTATGAATCGCTTGCAACTTGCCCTATCAGTCCTAATCTCGATCTAAGCTTTAATAATCCATTGGTTCGTCAAATGTTTTTGCTTCACAATTCTCTTCGTGAAGCCTATCCCCCTAACTGCACTATAGGGTACGACACCAGCCGCTTCAGAATGGATTATTGATAGTGGGTGTACAAATCACATGACTGGCAAGCGAAGCCTTCTCATGGACTCAACTTTACGTCCATCAGACAAAAGTCACATCACATTTGCTGACACTGGTAAAAGCAAGGTATTGGGTTTAGGTAGAGTTGCAATCTCAAAGGATCAACACATGGATAAAGTCATGCTTGTTGAATCCCTTGGTTTCAACTTAATGTATGTCTCAATGCTTTGTGATTTAAACATGATTGTGATGTTTGGAAAATATCGTTTCCTTGTACTAATGGAATCTGACAAGTCTCTAGTGTTTGAAGGGTATCGAAAATATGATTTGTATGTTGTAGATTTCTCAGTAGGACCACAACTTGCAGTATGTCTTCTAGCAAAAGCTTCTGAATGCTGGCTCTGGCATCGAAGGCTAGGGCTTGCTGGCATGAGGAACCTCCACACCCTTGCAAGGAAGAAGCATGTCATAGGTATCGAGGGCGTCAAGTTCAAGAAGGATCACTTATGCGGTGCCTGTGAAGCAGGAAAGATGACGAGGGCCAAGCATCCCTCGAAGACAATCATGACAACGACTCAACCCTTCGAACTGCTACACATGGATCTTTTCGGTCCCACTCATTACTCAACTCTTACTACTACTGCTTGTCTCTATGGCTTTGTCATTGTTGATGATTATTCAAGATATACTTGGGTGCATATAATCCTTTACAAGCCTGAAGTGCAGGATGTCTTCAGACGCTTCACCAATCGAGCAATGAACAACTATGGCTCCAAGATAAAGCACATCAGAAGTGACAATGGCACTGAATTCAAGAACACTGGCCTAGATACATATCTTGATACTTTGGGCATCACACACGAATTCTCAGCTCCGTACACGCCACAGCAGAATGGCGTCGTCGAACGCAAGAACAGAACACTTATTGAGATGGCTCGGACGATGCTTGATGAATACAAGACTCCAAGAAAATTCTGGCCTGAAGCCATTGACACTGCATGCCATATCATCAACCGTGTTTATCTTCACAAGCTTCTGAACAAGACATCCTATGAGCTCCTTACTGGCAAGAAGCCAAATGTCAGTTACTTCAGAGTATTTGGCGCCAAGTGCTGGATCAAGGATCCACATCACACTTCAAAGTTTGCACCAAAAGCACATGAGGGTTTTATGCTTGGATATGGAAAGGATTCACACTCCTACAGAGTCTTCAATCTCTTTCATTACAAAGTGGTTGAAATAGTGGATATGCGGTTCGATGAAACTAACGGCTCACAAAGAGAGCACTTGCCAAATGTGCTAGATGAAGTTCCATCCAGTGAATCAATCAAACTTATGGGAACTGGAGAAATCATACCTTCTGAAGCTCAACCTGAAGAAGAACTTATCATCTCCGCACCTGATCAACCGGAAGACAATGCTCAGCCTGAAGACAATCCCTCTAACAATGACAATGATCAGCAAGAGCAAAATCTTCGTCATGTACATCCTCGTGTTGCAAATGAAGTGCAGATTGAGAGAATAATCGATAGCATCAATGCACCAGGTCCACTCACTCGTTCAAGGGCAACTCAGCTAGCAAATTTCTGTTGGCACTTTGCATTCGTCTCAATGACAGAACCCAAGAAAGTTGAAGAAGCCTTCATGGAACCTGAATGGATTCAAGCTATGCAAGAAGAGCTTCAACAGTTTGAGCTGAATAATGTATGGGAACTGGTCAAGCGTCCTGATCCTCGGAAGCACAATATAATAGGCACCAAATGGATATATCGCAACAAGCAAGATGAGCATGGTCAAGTTGTCAGAAACAAAGCTCGTCTCGTTGCTCAAGGATACACTCAAGTTGAAGGGATTGACTTCGACGAAACATTTGCTCCTGTGGCTAGACTTGAAGCCATACGCATACTGCTGGCCTATGCAAATCATCATAACATACTTCTATATCAAATGGATGTGAACAACGCTTTTCTCAATGGCAAGATTGAAGAAGAAGTGTATGTCGCACAACCACCTGGCTTTGAAGATCCAAAACATCCTGACATGGTATACAAGCTCAACAAGGCACTGTATGGCCTCAAACAAGCCCCTCGGGCTTGGTATGACACACTCAAAGACTTCCTGAAGAGCAAAGGCTTCAAATCTGGTTCCCTCGACCCCACTCTCTTCACGAAGACATATGATGGTGAACTGTTTGTGTGCCAAATATATGTGGATGACATTATCTTTGGCTGCACCAATCAGAAATACAGTGAAGAGTTTGGATATATGATGCAAGAGCAATATCAGATGTCCATGATGGGTGAGCTGAAGTTCTTCCTTGGTCTTCAAATACGTCAGCAACGCAACGACATCTTTATATCTCAAGAGAAGTATCTCAAAGATTGCCTGAAGAAGTTTGGTATGCAAGACTGCAAAGGCTTCACGATGCCAATGCCAGCCAAACATCATCTGGGTCCCGATGACAATGGTAAAGAGTTCGATCAAAAGGTATACCGCTCCATGATTGGTACTTTACCTTATCTATGTGCATCTAGGCCAGATATTATGCTTAGTGTTTGCATGTGTGCTCGATTCCAAGCGGCACCAAAGGAATCGCATCACTTAGCTATGAAGTGAATTCTTCGATATTTGGCTTACACCCCAACTCTAGGATTATGGTATCCAAAGGGCTCAGAGTTTGATCTGGTTGGATTCTCGGATGCTGATTATGCTGGTGACAAGGTGGATCGCAAGTCTACATCAGGCACATGTCATTTTCTGGGACGATCACTTGTATGTTGGTCTTCAAAGAAGCAGAACTGTGTATCTCTCTCCACTGCTGAATCTGAATACATTGCTGCTGGATCTTGCTGCGCTCAGCTTCTGTGGATGAAGCAAACACTCAAAGACTATGGCATTCATCTGAAGCAAGTGCCACTCTACTGCGACAACGAAAGCGCCATCAAGATTGCCAACAACCCAATTCAGCACTCGAAGACAAAGCACATTGAAATTCGTCATCACTTTCTCAGAGATCATGTTGTGAAGGAAGATATTGATATCATACACGTCAACACTGAAGAGCAATTGGCAGATATCTTCACCAAGCCCTTGGATGCGAAGAGATTTTGCAAGTTACGGTGTGAGCTAAATATCTTGGAATCCTCAAATCTCGTATGATCAGGCACACATCCTAACACTTATGTATATTGATGACTTAGATGTGCAACACATGAAGTAAAGTATATCTTCAATCAATGAAGACGTACATTCTAAGTGTGAATACATTAATGTGGAATTTGACTTCGGAGCGCCACGATAATTGTGCGCCGTGTCTGGGTCTAATACTTCCTATACGGTGGGTAACGCCACCACAAAATTCGTCTGTTTGAAGTGTTTTACCCATGGTGTTACATTTGCTGTGTCTTCACATTTGGTTTGGCTTCAATCTCAACATGTCTTCATGATTATCTTCATTATGTTGATCATATATATATATACTAGTGTTCTGTCCTCTACAACATTCACTTATAGCTATGTCTTCTTGTTGAATCTTTTGAACTAAGTGAATGTGATCGGACCCTAACCTCTCTATGCTTTCTATCTCAAATTCTATCTCTCCAAATCATATGCATTCTATTGAAACTGTCGAATGTCTTCTCTGCGTCTTTGTCAGTAGAAGATACAGAGACAAACATTAAGTCCGTTTTCAATGCTAATTCCTTCACCTGAAACCCGGAGAAGTGGGAACGACCACCCGACAATCCAGGCGTGCGTGGGAACATGAAACAACCTCCGATATGTTGCATGATGGCCATGTGTTCTTCAGATGTGAATCGCTAGGGGCACCTGTGTAATAATGTTGTGTCGTCCATGTCCCTATAAATACACGCCTCACCACAGTCATTATCATTTCTTCCACTCTCGCACGAACCCTAGCGCCACCGCTAGCCCTCGACGACGCCGACGATGAAGCGCTTAGCTGCCGCGACCTCTCCAACGCCGTCTTCACACCGACCGCGGACATCGTCTTCTCTGCCGTCGCCGTAGGTGTCCTCCGTCGCCAAGTTAGGGCACGGACGGTCGAACTGCTCGGCCTCCTCTTCCACTCCGTCTAGCAGTTCCTTGTGTGGTAAATAAAACTTCCTTTTTACGGCCCCTTTTGATCCTATCATCACTTTCTACCACAAGCAGTTTCTGTTCACACAAGTTGTATCCACTTCATACTACATCTCATATTATGCCTAGTATGTTCACTTATGCTTCACAAAGTAGTTAGATTCCTCACTTGTACCGATCTGTGGATTCGTACAAATCTGGAACCAACTCCTTATCTATGAGTGAATGTCTTCGCACGATGAGGTCAATGTCTTCTAAGCTGATTTATCTTCAAAATCTTCTGAGAATGCATATGACCTCTTCCCCTTCCCTCGCACCTTAATGCTGTCACAGGTACATGTCCGTGGGAGAATCCCTTGGTTCTCATAGTCTGCATTCATTTGCAGAATTCTTACAGCATCATATAAATTCTCCCGAAGCCAGTTCCTGTTTGTCTAGCAAGCGAAAGCCCTTGAAGCCTTTGAACGTATTGAAGCCATTCAGTTTAAAGTTCATGGCTACAGAGAAATCAGCAAGGAAGGGTGGCAGAAAGCGTCGAGGTGAAACATCAAGAGATCTGCCCGATGACCTCTCAGAACTGTACAAGACAGATCCAGAAGAGGATTACAATCAGCGCAAGACACGAATCCAATGGATTCGACGATATTGGGCAGAACAGTGGTTCAAGTACAAGTTTGTGACAAAGGAATATGCTGAGAAGAATGCCATGAAGCGACCATGGGGAGACATCCTATACAGAAATCTTCAACCTAGGTCCAGAGATGAAGACATTGAACAAGGCTTCTATCCCTGCATGGTCCGTGGACCACAGCCTGCGGATGCTGACCCATCATCACTGCTATGGTGTCGTGACGACAATCTGTTCAAGCGCAACTTCCAGTTTGCCCAGAATTCGGCCAAGCAGAACAAGAAGTCATTGGGACTAGACTTCAACCCTGGTCCCTCTGCTCCCCGTGCAGATGGAACCCGCGATGCCGAACTCAATGTCGTCGGTCCGTTCTACAACCTGGATGGCCTCATCACTCACATCTCTGTTCAAGGTGCCAAAGTGGACCATTCTGATGATGATGCTGACACTGATGAAGCCCCAGCCCCTACTCCAAAGCCGCAGAAGCCAAAGCTGCCTAAAGCTTCAAAGCCTGCCTCAGCACCAAAAATCTCACGGGCGAAGCCACTGGCTACTGCACCTCCTGAAGACAGTGTGCAGTCTGAAGATCTGTCACGCATCTCCAAGCCCCCGAGAGTCAAGATGCCTCTGCCACATACCAGCCAAGAACTGACTGCTGCTATTCTGCGCAACGATGCCATTGATCTATTCAGTGATGAAGATCTTGCAGATGACGCTCTTGAGCAACTGATCAAGAGCAAAGAAGAAGCAGAAATCTTCAACAATTTGCCTCTCTTTGACGTGGAAATCATCCACGACTTCATCGATGAGTGGTTTGACACGCCCAACCTCAGCTTTGAAGATCTGCAACTTCCCATTGGCCTTAGTGTTGCCTTCCATGGCGCCATTGCTTTAGAGTTAGCTATAGCCCAGCGCATCATTGAACTGGAGTAGAAGATTGACTTTGAGAAAGCTCAGTTCAAGAAGCATATGGCCAAGCTCAGCATGCAAGAGGTCAAGAACTTCAAGATCATGCTGCACGAGCTCAAAGAAGCCTTTCTCAAGAAGCGTGAATAAGCTCAAGGTTCTCGTGAGCGCATGAAGAGCCTGGCTGACAAGTGTGTGCAAGCCTACAATGAGGCTGAGAAGCGCAAGGCCCTTGGGCGTCCTGGCATCGACCCCAGGATGGCTGCAAAGCAAAAGAAGAAGAAGCCCGCTATGGCCGAACCCGACGCACCAAGGCAGGAAGCACATCCCATTGTCTTCCCAACCAGCATGACTGGCTCGAAGCCAAAAGCCAGGTCTACCGCTTCAGAACTGAAGAAGACGATGACTGCTGAGGCTGAAGCCAGAAAGAGGAAACATCCTGAAGCCTCTGCTGCTGCTCCCTCCAAGAAGAAGCGGAAGACCAAGAAGGAATGGGCTTCTCCCACAGAGCCCTTAATTGTTGAACCTATCTCCATGGTTCGCCCTGCCGCTGAACATCAAGAGCGCCAACTGACTATCCATGAGCCTGCTTTCACAGAGGCTCATGAAGTTGAAGACATTCCAGCAGCTGATCCCACCGCAGCTGAAGACATTGGTCACCATGACCATGTTGAAGATGATGTAGTTCTTCCTCAGATCGAGCACCAACAAGTATCATCGCCTGTGCTTACACACAGCGAACTCATCAGCATTGGTCGTCCTCTGACGTCAATTGCTCAGGATGCATCATGGGCTGATCACCCACAACAACAAGTCACACCACCCCGGCAAGAAGAAGAAGATGACTTTGAGGCCCAGCCAACTCCATCTCCAAAGGCGTCGCCAGCGTTACGCAGGCTTCGCAAAGGACCAAGGTCTCAAGTCTCCGGGTCTGAGGCTAAAACTGCTAAAGACATTCCGGCTGCATCAGCCGATGACACCCAAGAAGAAGAACGTGTCCCTACACCCCAACTACTGAAGAAGCTATTCTCGAGGAGAATGTGTCTGTGCCCGACCCTCCAGCTTATCAAGTGAAGGTAGAAAATCTTGAGGCTGTCACCACCAACACCAATGAAGCCACTGACGTTGTTATGGCTGAAGCAAATGTGGAGCCTACACCAACCCAAGAACCAGAAGTCAGCGAAGCCAATGATGCTGCTACTTCTGTTCCTGCGCCTGCTGCTGGTCCTCAGTTTGACTATCATATTGAGCATAGGCCTCAGGTACAGAAGCCAATGCCAAGGTTGCCCAGGTTTCCAGGTCCTGCATCAGCACCTGGATCCTTTAATGTCAACGGCTTCAAAGGAGACAACACCTTCTTCAATAGCTCCAAGAACCCCTACTCAAGGGAACGAATATCTTCTGATCGGTTCTGGAGCTATCCACAGCGAAGTTATTACTCCTGCATTCTGTATAATCAAGGTCGCATCTTCTCACATATGCGTCTTGATACCAAAGCAATAGCTGGTCTGCCCTGTTTGGAAGAAACTCTGGATTGCTTCAAAGAGGTTGGATTGTTGCCTTTCATCACCGACCAAGAGCACTGGAACGAAGAGTTGTTGCTCCAATTTTATGCCACACTTCACATACGTGGTTACAACAGAGATCCGAAGACTTGGGTCCTTGAGTGGATGACAGGAAATGTTCATCACAAAGCCAAAGCCTTTGATATCATTGAGCTCACTGGTCTGCCCACTCCTGGAGATCTCTATGAACCTGGCTGTCAGCTTCACAGTGAAGCTATGGAGAGCATCTTTCAGAAGCCTGAACCGAACATGAGTCAGATGCTTAGTATGATGAAGCCTTTGCCACAAGATGCTGCATATCCTAAGGAGTTCTTTGTTGAAGACCTTGCGTATCTGCCAAGGACTATCTATCACATTATAAGGCGAACTCTCTGGCCCATCAAAGGACATTCTCCACATGCAAAACTGGAAGGTGCAATGAAGACTTTGGTCTTCTATATTCTTCATGGCAAATGCTTCAATGCACAAGACTTCTTCATCCGCCAACTTGCTGTATCAGGATCTGATCTTTTTGGCTTGAAGTTCTACGCTCCATGGATAATGCGGCTGATTAAACTCCACTCAGCTATCTCATATCAGCCATCTGCTCACAATCATCGGATCTTTCTGCCTGATGTGGATATGTCCGTTGAAGCCATTTATCCAGAGCCTGCCAAGGAACCTCTTAGTCTTCAGAATGCGGAGCATCAAAATTTCACTCAGAACATTGAAGGAGTTGAAGCAGTCACTCGTGTTTATCCTCTGGCTGGTACTACACGTGCACCTCATCGTGCCCTTACTGAAGCCACTGAAAGCACTATTGCCCAACGACCCAAGAAGCGATCTCGTGTTCTCAATGACCAAGAGCTTCTGGTTGCTCTTCATCAGAAACAGGATAGGCATCATGACTGGCTGAAGTGCCAAATGCACAGCCTCTTGGTGGATGTCAACCGCATTCGCAATTTTGCCACCACGAATGCCTTTGTTGCCCATGGAACCTGTTGGCGTACATGGAAAGGGCTGATGCTTATGTGTTCTGAGGATGATCTTCAAGAGGATGGCTTCTCTGAACATTTCAAGTTTGACTCCACACCTCCCCGAAGGACTGTGCTGCGATGAACTCCATCCCTTGAAGACTCTGAGTTCTCTTCCTGTGCGGCAACTGTGAATGCCAGAGTGATCGAGGACGAAGATGATGCCACTTCACTGCCCCCTACTTCTGCATGCCTCGACACTGCCCCAAGTTCTTCTGCATCGCCGAACACCACCGACGACCCTGCTGCTTCACCTACTCTTCATGAGAACGAGTAGATGCTCTATGTCTTCAAACCTTTTTGCTCCTCACTGACAAAAGGGGGAGAAGCATATGAGTTTGATAGTCTTCAAGCGGGTCCATATGGGCGGTTACTTTATGTTTTGCCTAGTGTTTACAACTCTCGTTTTGATACATTTGGTTCTTTGAGTTGTAACACTTAAACTCGATGATCGTCTGCTACTTTTTTGCTATTTTGTGATGCGATGATAAATTTCGCATGTGCGACGATAAATTCCACACTTAGATCATTTTGCAGACGTCCATTTTTCATTATGCATGTCATTATCTTCACATACCTTTCATGCATGATGAATTTTCATCATAAGTTGAAGAGTATCTCCACAAGAACAACCTGCCATGTGCATTTGCATTCCAAAAGCAAATTACTTATATGCACATCTTCAGGGGGAGCCCTTGCAACTTATGAAGACAATTCCTTATCCTTTACAATTTCACATATTATATTCCCCGTTGAAAACTTCAACTAGTTTGTCATCAATCACCAAAAAGGGGGAGATTGTAAGTGCATCTAGTGCCACCCCTAGTTGGTTTTGGAGTACTGACGACAAACCTAGTTGAGGGACTAATGTGTTTGTGAGAATTGCAGGATAACACAGGTAGAAGTCCCTCATTGATTCGGTTTTCCTACCAGAGATGACCCCTAAAAATGTATGAAGACATTGAAGTTAGAGGTGGTATGTGAAGACATTCACCTTGAAGACTATGACAAGAGAAGACATCGCATGAAGACTATGGAGCGCGAAGACTTAGATCTTTCGTAGTTCTTTTTCTTCTTTGTTGAGTCATAGGAACCACCGTACTATTAAGTGGGGTCCAAGAAAACCAGTCAGAATGACTGAAGTGATGCTTAACCAAAATCCCGTGTCTTCGAGTGAAGACTACGAGAGCGAATCTTGTTCAGAGTTGGACAAGTCAACTTTGCTTGTAGCCCAAGTAAAGTTGCCGTGTGTGTTTGAAATCTGACCGTTGGAACACGTGTCAGTTCCTTAGTGACCCAGGGTCATTTCGGACAAATCAGGTCGGGTTGCCTAGTGGCTATAAATAGCCCACCCCCTACAACCATAAACGGTTGGCTGCTCAGAGTTAAAGTACGGCTTTTGTCGTTTGAGAGCAACCCACCTTGAAGCCTTTGAGAGAGAATTCCTTGAGAGGATAAAGCCCTAACCACCCAGAGCCAAAGAGTGTTAGGCATTGTTGGGTTTCGTAGTAATTTCAAAAAAATTCCTACGCACACGCAAGATCATGTGATGCATAGCAACGAGAGGGGAGAGTGCTATCTACGTACCCACGCAGACCGACCGCGGAAGCGTTGACACAACATAGAGGAAGTAGTCGTACGTCTTCACGATCCAACCGATCAAGCACCGAAACTACGGCACCTCCAAGTTCGAGCACATGTTCAGCTCGATGACGATCCACGGACTCCGATCCAGCAAAGTGTCGGGGAAGAGTTCCGTCAGCACGATGGCGTGGTGACGATCTTGATGCACTACAGCAGCAGGGCTTCGCCTAAACTCCGCTACAGTATTATCGAGGAATATGGTGGCTGGGGGCACCGCACACGGCTAAGGAATAGATCACGTGGATCAACTTGTGTGTTTCTGGGGTGCCTCTGCCTCAGTATATAAAGGAGCCAAGGGGGAGGGGGCTGCCGGCCAGGAGGTGGGCGCAGGAGGAGTCCTACTCCTCCCGGGAGTAGGACTCCCCCCCCCCAATCCTAGTTGGACTAGGATTCCCCAAGGGGGAAAGAGGGAGAGGGGGGCCGGCCACCTCTCCTAGTCCTAATAGGACTAGGGGAGGGGGGAGGCGCGCGGCCACCTTGGGCTGCCCCTTTCTTCTTTCCACTAAAGCCCATTAAGGCCCATATGGCTCCCCGGGGGTTCCGGTAACCTCCCGGTACTCCGGTAAAATCCCGATTTCACCCGGAACACTTCCGATGTCCAAACATAGGCTTCCAATATATCAATCTTTATGTATCGACCATTTCGAGACTCCTCGTCATGTCCATGATCACATCCGGGACTCCGAACAACCTTTGGTACATCAAAATGCATAAACTCATCGTAACCTTAAGCGTGTGGACCCTACGGGTTCGAGAACAATGTAGACATGACCGAGACACGTCTCCGGTCAATAACCAATAGCGGGACCTGGATGCCCATATTGGCTCCTACATATTCTACGAAGATCTTTATCGGTCATACCACATAACAACATACGTTGTTCCCTTTGTCATCGGTATGTTACTTGCCCGAGATTCGATCGTCGGTATTCCAATACCTAGTTCAATCTCGTTACCGGCAAGTCTCTTTACTCGTTCTGTAATACATCATCCCGCAACTAACTCATTTAGTTGCAATGCTTGCAAGGCTTAAGTGATGTGTATTACCGAGAGGGCCCAGAGATACCTCTCCGACAATCGGAGTGACAAAACCTAATCTCGAAATACGCCAACCCAACATGTACCTTTGGAGACACCTGTAGTACTCCTTTATAATCACCCAGTTACGTTGTGACGTTTGGTAGTACCCAAAGTGTTCCTCCAGTAAACAGGAGTTGCATAATCTCATAGTTATAGGAACATGTATAAGTCATGAAGAAAGCAATAGCAACATACTAAACGATCGGGTGCTAAGCTAATGGAATGGGTCATGTCAATCAGATCATTCTCTTAATGATGTGATCCTGTTAATCAAATAACAACTCATTGTTCATGGTTAGGAAACATAACCATCTTTGATTAACGAGCTAGTCAAGTAGAGGCATACTAGTGACACTTTGTTTGTCTATGTATTCACACATGTCTTATGTTTCCGGTTAATACAATTCTAGCATGAATAATAAACATTTATCATGATTATAAGGAAATAAATAATAACTTTATTATTGCCTCTAGGGCATATTTCCTTCAGTCTCCCACTTGCACTAGAGTCAATAATCTAGATTACACCGTAATGATTCTAACACCCATGGAGCCTTGGTGCTGATCATGTTTTGCTCGTGGAAGAGGCTTAGTCAATGGGTCTGCAACATTCAGATCCGTATGTATCTTGCAAATCTCTATGTCTCCCACCTGGACTAGATCCCGGATGGAATTGAAGCGTCTCTTGATGTGCTTGGTTCTCTTGTGAAATCTGGATTCCTTTGCCAAGGCAATTGCACCAGTATTGTCACAAAAGATTTTCATTGGACCCGATGCACTAGGTATGACACCTAGATCGGATATGAACTCCTTCATCCAGACTCCTTCATTTGCTGCTTCCGAAGCAGCTATGTACTCCGCTTCACATGTAGATCCTGAAGGAAATATGCCCTAGAGGCAATAATAAAGTTATTATTTATTTCCTTATTTCATGATGAATGTTTATTATTCATGCTAGAATTGTATTAACCGGAAACATAATACATGTGTGAATACATAGACAACCAGAGTGTCACTAGTATGCCTCTACTTGACTAGCTCGTTAATCAAAGATGGTTATGTTTCCTGACCATGAACAATGAGTTGTTATTTGAGTAATGAGATCACATCATTAGTTGAATGATCTGATTGACATGACCCATTCCATTAGCTTAGCACCTGATCGTTTAGTATGTTGCTATTGCTTTCTTCATGACTTATACATGTTCCTATGACTATGAGATTATGCAACTCCCGTTTGCCGGAGGAACACTTTGGGTGCTACCAAATGTCACAACGTAACTGGGTGATTATAAAGGAGCATTACAGGTGTCTCCAAAAGTAGATGTTGGGTTGGCGTATTTCGAGATTAGGATTTGTCACTCCGATTGTCGGAGAGGTATCTCTGGGCCCTCTCGATAATGCACATCACATAAAGCCTTGCAAGCAATGCAACTAATATGTTAGTTGTGAGATGATGTATTACGGAACGAGTAAAGAGACTTGCCAGTAACGAGATTGAACTAGGTATTGGATACCGACGATCGAATCTCGGGCAAGTAACATACCGATGACAAAGGGAACAGCGTATGTTGTTATGCGGTCTGACCGATAAAGATCTTCGTAGAATATGTAGGAGCCAATATGGGCATCCAGGTCCCGCTATTGGTTATTGACCGGAGACGTGTCTCGGTCATGTCTACATTGTTCTCGAACCCGTAGGGTCCGCACGCTTAAGGTTACGATGACAGTTATATTATGAGTTTACATGTTTTGATGAACCGAAGGAGTTCGGAGTCCCGGATGAGATCGGGGACATGACGAGGAGTCTCGAAATGGTCGAGACGTAAAGATTCATATATTGGATGATATGGTTAGGCCAAGGGGTCAAGACCATGAGGCTTTAGATCGGTGCAAAAAGGAGTTTTGCGGAGGCCAGGGGGCCAAACGCCGGAGACCCTGGCATCTGGCCCTGGGCCAGACGCCGAGGCCCATGGCGTCTGGGCCAGACGCCAAGGATTGTGGCGTTTGGTCCTGGAGTCCGAGTGGGACTCTTGCCTTTCGGGCAAAACCGACTTTGAGGAGGCTTTTGCTCCAAGTTTCGACCCCGGGGCTCAACATATAAATAGAGGGGCAGGGCTAGCGCAAAAGGGAGAACAAGTTGATCCACGTGATCTATTCCTTAGCCGTGTGCGGTGCCCCCTGCCACCATATACCTCGATAATACTGTAGCGGAGTTTATGCGAAGCCCTGCTGCTGTAGTTCATCAAGATCGTCACCACGCCGTTGTGCTGACGGAACTCTTCCCCGACACTTTGCTGGATCGGAGTCCGGGGATCGTCATCGAGCTGAACGTGTGCTTGAACTCGGAGGTGCCGTAGTTTCGGTGCTTGATCGGTTGGATCGTGAAGACGTACGACTACTTCCTCTACGTCGTGTCATCGCTTCCGCAGTCGGTCTGCGTTGGGTACGTAGACAACACTCTCCCCTCGTTGCTATGCATCACATGATCTTGCGTGTGCGTAGGAAATTTTTTGAAATTACTACGAAACCCTACAGTGGCATCCGAGCCTAGGTTATTTATGTTGATGTTATATGCACGAGTAGAACACAAGTGAGTTGTGGACGATACAAGTCATACTGCCTACCAGCATGTCATACTTTGGTTCGGCGGTATTGTTGGACGAGACGACCCGGACCAACCTTACGCGTACGCTTATGCGAGACCGGTTCCCTCGACGTGCTTTGCACATAGATGGCTTGCGGGCGACTGTCTCTCCAACTTTAGTTGAACCGAGTATGGCTACGCCCGGTCCTTGAGAAGGTTAAAACGGAGTCTATTTGACAAACTATCGTTGTGGTTTTGATGCGTAGGTGAGATTGGTTACTTAAGCCCGTAGCAGCCACGTAAAACATGCAACAACAAAGTAGAGGACGTCTAACTTGTTTTTGTAGGGCATGTTGTGATGTGATATGGTCAAGGCATGATGCTGAATTTTATTGTATGAGATGATCATGTTTTGTAACCGAGTTATCGGCAACTGGCAGGAGCCATATGGTTGTCGCTTTATTGTATGCAATGCAATCGCGATGTAATGCTTTACTTTATTACTAAACGGTAGTGATAGTCATGGAAGCATAAGATTGGCGAGACGACAATGATGCTACGATGGAGATCAAGGTGTCGCGCCGGTGACGATGGTGATCATGACGGTGCTTCAGAGATGGAGATCACAAGCACAAGATGATGATGACCATATCATATCACTTATATTGATTGCATGTGATGTTTATCTTTTTATGCATCTTATCTTGCTTTGATTGACGGTAGCATTATAAGATGATCTCTCACTAAATTATCAAGAAGTGTTCTCCCTGAGTATGCACCGTTGCCAAAGTTTGTCGTGCCCAGACACCACGTGATGATCGGGTGTGATAAGCTCTACGTCCATCTACAACGGGTGCAAGCCAGTTTTGCACACGCAGAATACTCAGGTTAAACTTGACGAGCCTAGCATATGCAGATATGGCCTCGGAACACGGAGACCGAAAGGTCGAGCGTGAATCATATAGTAGATATGATCAACATAACGATGTTCACCATTGAAAACTACTCCATCTCACGTGATGATCGGTCATGGTTTAGTTGATTTGGATCACGTAATCACTTAGAGGATTAGAGGGATGTCTATCTAAGTGGGAGTTCTTAAATAATATGATTAATTGAACTTAAATTTATCATGAACTTAGTCCTGGTAGTATTTTGCAAATTATGTTGTAGATCAATAGCTCGCGTTGTTGCTTCCCTGTGTTTATTTTGATATGTTCCTAGAGAAAATTGTGTTGAAAGATGTTAGTAGCAATGATGCGGATTGGGTCCGTGATCTGAGGTTTATCCTCATTGCTGCATAGAAGAATTATGTCCTTAATGCACCGCTAGGTGACGGACCTATTGCAGGAGTAGATGCAGACGTTATGAACGTTTAGCTAGCTCAATATGATGACTACTTGATAGTTTAGTGCACCATGCTTAATGGCTTAGAATCGGGACTTCAAAGATGTTTTGAACGTTATGGACCATATGAGATGTTCCAGGAGTTGAAGTTAATATTTCAAGCAAATACCCGAGTTGAGAGATATGAAGTCTCCAACAAGTTCTATAGCTAAAAGATGGAGGAGAATCGCTCAACTAGTGAGCATGTGCCCAGATTGTCTGAGTACTACAATCGCTTGAATCAAGTGGGAGTTAATCTTCCAGATAAGATAGTGATTGACAGAATTCTCTAGGCACCATCACCAAGTTAGTAGAACTTCGTGATGAACTATGATATGCAAGGGATAACGGAAACGATTCCCAAGCTCTTCGTAATGCGGAAATTGACGAAGGTAGAAATTGAGAAAAAAAACATCAAGTGTTGATAGTAGACAAGACCACTGGTTTCAAAGGGCAGAGGGAAGAAGAGGAACTTCAAGAAGAACAGCAAGCAAGTTGCTGCTCAAGTGAAGAAGCCCAAGTCTGGTCCTAAGCCTGAGACTAAGTGCTTCTACTGCAAAGGGACTGGTCACTGGAAGCGGAACTACCCCAAGTGATTGGTGGATAAGAAGGATGGCAAAGTGAACATAAGTATATTTGATATACATGTTATTGATGTGTACTTCACTAGTGTTTATAGCAAACCCTCAGTATTTGATACTAGTTCAGTTGCTAAGATTAGTAACTCGAAACGGGAGTTGCAGAATAAACAGAGACTAGTTAAGGGTGAAGTGACGATGTGTGTTGGAAGTGGTTCCAAGATTGATATGATCATCATCGCACACTCCCTATAATTTCGAGATTAGTGTTGAACCTAAATAAGTGTTATTTGGTGTTTGCGTTGAGCATGAATATGATTTGATCATGTTTATTGTAATACGGTTATTCATTTAAGTAAGAGAATAAATTGTTGTTCTGTTTATATGAATAAAACCTTATATGGTTACACACCCAATGAAAATAGTTTGTTGGATCTCGATCATAATGATACACATAATCATAATATTGAAACCAAAAGATGCAAAGTTAATAATGATAGTGCAACTTATTTGTAGCACTGCCGTTTAGGTCATTTTGGTGTAAAGCGCATGAAGAAACTCCATGCTGATGGGCTTTTGGAATCACTTGATTATGAATCAGTTGATGCTTGCGAACCATGCCTCATGGGCAAGATGACTAAGACTCTGTTCTTCGGAACAATGGAGCGAGCAACAGATTTGTTGGAAATCATACATACTGATGTATGTGGTCCGATGAATATTGAGGCTCGCAACAAATATCATTATTTTTGATCTTCACAAATGATTTGAGTAGATATGAGTATATCTACTTGATGAAACATAAGTCTGAAACATTTGAAAAGTTCAAAGAATTTCAGAGTGAAGTGAAAAATCATCGTAACAAGAAAATAAAGTTTCTACGATCTGATCGTAGAGAAGAGTATTTGAGTTACGAGTTTGGCCTTCAGTTAAAAACAATGTGAAATAGTTTCACTACTCATGCCACCTGGAACACCACAATGTAATGGTGTGTCCGAACGTCATAACCGTACTTTATTGGATATAGTGCAATCCATGATGTATCTTACCGATCTACCACTATCGTTTTGGGGTTATGCATTAGAGATAGCTGCATTCACGTTAAATAGGGCACCATCAAAATCCGTTGAGACGACACCTTATGAACTTTGGTTTGGCAAGAAACCAAAGTTGTCGTTTCTTAAAGTTTGAGGTTGCAATGCTTATGTGAAAAAATTTCAACCTGATAAGCTCAAACCCAAATCGGAGAAGTGCGTCTTCATAGGATACCCAAAAGAAAAATGTTGGGTACACCTTCTATCACAGATCCGAAGGAAAATTCGTTGCTGAGAATGGATCCTTTCTAGAGAAGGAGTTTCTCTCGAAAGAAGTGAGTGGGAGGAAAGTAGAAAACTTGATAAGGTAATTGTACCTACTCCTTTATTGGAAAGTAGATCATCACAGAAATTTGTTCCTGTGACTCCTACACCAATTAGTGAGGAAGCTAATGATGATGATCATGAAACTTCAAATCAAGTTACTACTGAATCTCGTAGGTAAACCAGAGTGAGATCCGCACCAGAGTGGTACGGTAATCCTGTTCTGAAAGTCATGTTACTAGACCATGACGAACTTGCGAACTATGAGGAAGCGATGATGAGCCCAGATTCCACAAAATGGTTTGAGGCCATGAATCTGAGATATGATCCATGTATGAGAACAAAAGTATGGACTTTGATGGATTTGCCCGATGATCGGCAAGCCATAGAAAATAAATGGATCTTCAAGAGGAAGACAGACGCTGATAGTAGTGTTACTATCTACAAAGCTAAAATTGTCGCAAAAAGGTTTTCGACAAGTTCAAGGTGTTGACTACGATGAGAGATTCTCACTCGTATCTATGCTTAAAGTCTGTCCGAATCATGTTAGCAATTGCCGCATTTTATGAAATCTGGCAAATGGATAAACAAAACTAAATTCCTTAATGGATTTAATAAAGAAGAGTTGTATACGATGCAACTAGAAGGTTTTGTCAAATCCGAAAGGTGCTAACAAAATGTGCAAGCTCCAGCGATCCATCTATGGACTGGTGCAAGCATCTCGGAGTTGGAATATACGCTTTGATGAGTTGATCAAAGCATATAGTTTTATACAGACTTGCGGTGAAGCCTGTATTTACAAGAAAAGTGAGTGGGAGCACTACAACATTTCTGATAAGTATATGTGATTGACATATTGTTGATCGGAAATAATGTAGAATTATTCTGTAAAGCATAAAGGAGTGTTTGAAAGGAATTTTTCAAAGAAAGACTTCGGTGAAGCTGCTTACATATTGAGTTTCAAGATCTATAGAGATAGATCAAGACGCTTGATAAGTTTTTTCAATGAGTACATACCTTGACAATATTTTGAAGTAGTTCAAAATGGAGCGGTCAAAGAAAGAGTTCTTGCCTTTATTACAAGGTGTGAAGTTGAGTAAGACTCAAAGCCCGACCACGGCAGAAGATAGAAAGAGAATGAAAGTCATTCCCTATGCCTTGGCCATAGGTTCTATAAAGTATGTCATGTTGTATACCAGATCTATTGTATACCCTGCACTGAGTTTGGCAAGGGAGTACAATAGTGATCTAGGAGTAGATCACTGGACAGCGGTCAGAATTATCCTTAGTAAAATAAGGATATGTTTCTCGATTATGGACGTGACAAAAGGGTTCGTCGTAAACGGTTACGTCGATGCAAGTTTTTGACACTGATCCAGATGATTCTAAGTCTCAATCTGGATACATATTGAAAGTGGGAGCAATTAGCTAGAGTAGCTCCGTGCAGAGCATTGTAGACATAGAATTTTGCAAAATACATACGGATCTGAATTTGGCAGGCCCGTTGACTAAGATTCTCTCACAAGCAAAACATGATCACACCTTAGTACTCTTTGGGTGTTAATCACATAGCGATGTGAACTAGATTACCGAATCTAGTAAACCCTTTGGGTGTTGGTCACATGACGATGTGAACTATGGGTGTTAATCACATGATGATGTGAACTATCGATGTTAATCACATGGTGATGTGATCTAGATTATTGACTCTAGTGCAAGTGGGAGACTGAAGGAAATATGCCCTAGAGGCAATAATAAAGTTATTATTTATTTCCTTATTTCATGATGAATGTTTATTATTCATGCTAGAATTGTATTAACCGGAAACATAATACATGTGTGAATACATAGACAACCAGAGTGTCACTAGTATGCCTCTACTTGACTAGCTCGTTAATCAAAGATGGTTATGTTTCCTGACCATGAACAATGAGTTGTTATTTGAGTAACGAGATCACATCATTAGTTGAATGATCTGATTGACATGACCCATTCCATTAGCTTAGCACCTGATCGTTTAGTATGTTGCTATTGCTTTCTTCATGACTTATACATGTTCCTATGACTATGAGATTATGCAACTCCCATTTGCCGGAGGAACACTTTGGGTGCTACCAAACGTCACAATGTAACTGGGTGATTATAAAGGAGCATTACAGGTGTCTCCAAAAGTAGATGTTGGGTTGGCGTATTTCGAGATTAGGATTTGTCACTCCGATTGTCGGAGAGGTATCTCTGGGCCCTCTCGATAATGCACATCACATAAAGCCTTGCAAGCAATGCAACTAATATGTTAGTTGTGAGATGATGTATTACGGAACGAGTAAAGAGACTTGCCAGTAACGAGATTGAACTAGGTATTGGATACCGACGATCGAATCTCGGGCAAGTAACATACCGATGACAAAGGGAACAGCGTATGTTGTTATGCGGTCTGACCGATAAAGATCTTCGTAGAATATGTAGGAGCCAATATGGGCATCCAGGTCCCGCTATTGGTTATTGACCGGAGACGTGTCTCGGTCATGTCTACATTGTTCTCGAACCCGTAGGGTCCGCACGCTTAAGGTTACGATGACAGTTATATTATGAGTTTACATGTTTTGATGAACCGAAGGAGTTCGGAGTCCCGGATGAGATCGGGGACATGACGAGGAGTCTCGAAATGGTCGAGACGTAAAGATTCATATATTGGATGATATGGTTAGGCCAAGGGGTCAAGACCATGAGGCTTTAGATCGGTGCAAAAAGGAGTTTTGCGGAGGCCAGGGGGCCAAACGCCGGAGACCCTGGCGTCTGGCCCTGGGCCAGACGCCGAGGCCCATGGCGTCTGGGCCAGACGCCAAGGATTGTGGCGTTTGGTCCTGGAGTCCGAGTGGGACTCTTGCCTTTCGGGCAAAACCGACTTTGAGGAGGCTTTTGCTCCAAGTTTCGACCCCGGGGCTCAACATATAAATAGAGGGGCAGGGCTAGCGCAAAAGGGAGAACAAGTTGATCCACGTGATCTATTCCTTAGCCGTGTGCGGTGCCCCCTGCCACCATATACCTCGATAATACTGTAGCGGAGTTTATGCGAAGCCCTGCTGTTGTAGTTCATCAAGATCGTCACCACGCCGTTGTGCTGACGGAACTCTTCCCCGACACTTTGCTGGATCGGAGTCCGGGGATCGTCATCGAGCTGAACGTGTGCTTGAACTCGGAGGTGCCGTAGTTTCGGTGCTTGATCGGTTGGATCGTGAAGACGTACGACTACTTCCTCTACGTCGTGTCATCGCTTCCGCAGTCGGTCTGCATTGGGTACGTAGACAACACTCTCCCCTCGTTGCTATGCATCACATGATCTTGCGTGTGTGTAGGAAATTTTTTGAAATTACTACGAAACCCTTCAGATCCCGCTACAACGCTTTGTTTAGAACTGCACCAACTGACAACTCCATCGTTTAATGTAAACACGTATCCAGTTTGCGATTTAGAATCGTCCGGATCAGTGTCAAAGCTTGCATCAACGTAACCTTTTACGATGAGCTCTTTGTCACCTCCATATACGAGAAACATATCCTTAGTCCTTTTCAGGTATTTCAGGATGTTCTTGACCGCTGTCTAGTGATCCACTCCTGGATTACTTTGGTACCTCCCTGCTAGACTTATAGCAAGGCACACATCGGGTCTGGTACACAGCATTGCATACATGATAGATCCTATGGCTGATGCATAGGGAACATCTTTCATATTCTCTCTATCTTCTGCAGTGGTCGGGCATTGAGTCTTACTCAATTTCACACCTTGTAACACAGGCAAGAATCCTTTCTTTGCTTGATCCATTTTGAACTTCTTCAAAATTTTGTCAAGGTATGTTGTTTGTGAAAGTCCAATTAAGCGTCTTGATCTATCTCTATAGATCTTAATGCCTAATATGTAAGCAGCTTCACCGAGGTCTTTAATTGAAAAACTCTTATTCAAGTATCCCTTTATGCTATCCAGAAATTCTATATCATTTCCAATTAACAATATGTCATCCACATATAATATCAGAAATGCTACAGAGCTCCCACTCACTTTCTTGTAAATACAGGCTTGTCCAAAAGTCTGTATAAAACTAAATGCTTTGATCACACTATCAAAACGTTTATTCCAACTCCGAGAGGCTTGCACCAGTCCATAAATGGATCGCTGGAGCTTGCACACTTTGTTAGCTCCCTTTGGATCGACAAAACCTTCTGGTTGCATCATATACAACTCTTCTTCCAGAAATCCATTCAGGAATGCAGTTTTGACATCCATCTGCCAAATTTCATAATCATAAAATGCGGCAATTGCTAACATGATTCGGACAGACTTAAGCATCGCTACGGGTGAGAAGGTCTCATCGTAGTCAATCCCTTGAACTTGCCGAAAACCTTTCGCGACAAGTCGAGCTTTGTAGACAGTGATATTACCGTCAGCGTCAGTCTTCTTCTTGAAGATCCATTTATTCTCAATTGCTTGCCGATCATCGGGCAAGTCAACCAAAGTCCACACTTTGTTCTCATACATGGATCCCATCTCAGATTTCATGGCTTCAAGCCATTTTGCGGAATCTGGGCTCACCATCGCTTCTTCATAGTTCGTAGGTTCATCATGATCTAGTAGCATGACTTCCAGAACAGGATTACCATACCAATCTGGTGCGGATCTCACTCTGGTTTACCTACGAGATTTGGTAGTAACTTGATCAGAAGTTACATGATCATCATCATTAGCTTCCTCACTAATTGGTGTGGTAGTCACAGGAACAGATTTCTATGATGAACTACTTTCCAATAAGGTAGCAGGTACAGTTACCTCATCAAGTTCTACTTTCCTCCCACTCACTTCTTTCGAGAGAAACTCCTTCTCTAGAAAGTTTCCGAATTTAGCAACAAAAGTCTTGCCTTCGGATTTGTGATAGAAGGTGTACCCAACAGTCTCCTTTGGGTATACTATGAAGACATATTTCTCCGATTTGGGTTTGAGCTTATTAGGATGAAACTTTTTTTTCACATAAGCATCGCAGTCCCAAACTTTAAGAAACGACAACTTTGGTTTCTTGCCAAACCACAGTTCAGATTGTGTCGTCTCAACGGACTTAGATGGTGCCCTATTTAACGTGAATGCAGCTGTCTCTAATGCATAACCCCAAAACGATAATGGTAGATTGGTAAGAGACATCATAGATCGCACTATATCTAATAAAGTCTGGTTATGACGTTCGGACACACCATTACACTATGGTGTTCCAGGTGGCGTGAGTAGTGAAACTATTTCACATTGTTTTAATTGAAGACCAAACTCGTAACTCAAATATTTGTCTCCGCGATCAGATCGTAGAAACTTTATTTTCTTGTCACGATGATTTTCCACTTCACTCTGAAATTCTTTGAACTTTTCAAATGTTTCAGACTTATGTTTCATCAAGTAGATATACCCATATCTGCTCAAATCATCTGTGAAGTTCAGAAAATAACGATACTTGTCGTGAGCCTTAACACTCATCGGACCGCATACATCAGTATGTATTATTTCCAATAAGTCAGTTGCTCGCTCCGGAGAACGGAGTCTTAGTCATCTTGCCCATTAGGCATGGTTCACAAGCATCAAGAAATTCATAATCAAGTGATTCCAAAATCCCATCAGCATGGAGTTTCTTCATGCGCTTTACACCAATATGACCTAAACGGCAGTGCTACAAATAAGTTGCACTATCATTATGCATCTTTTGGTTTCAATATTATGATTATGTGTATCACTATGATCGAGATCCAACGAACTATTTTCATTGGGTGCGTAACCATATAAGGTTTTATTCATGTAAACAGAACAACAATTTATTCTCTTACTTAAATGAATAACCGTATTACAATAAACATGATCAAATCATATTCATGCTCAACGCAAACACCAAATAACACTTATTCATGTTCAACACTAATCCCAAAAGTATAGGGAGTGTGCGATGATGATCATATCAATCTCGAAACCACTTCCAACACACATCGTCACTTCACCCTTAACTAGTCTCTGTTTATTCTGCAACTCCCGTTTCGAGTTACTAATCTTAGCAACTGAACTAGTATCAAATACTGAGGGGTTGCTATAAACACTAGTAAAGTACACATCAATAACATGTATATCAAATATACTTATGTTCATTTTGCCATCCTTCTTATCTGCCAATCACTTGGGGTAGTTCCGCTTCTAGTGACCAGTCCCTTTGCAGTAGTAGCACTCAGTTTCAGGCTTAGGTCCAGGTTTGGGTTTCTTCTCTTGAGTAGCAACTTGCTTGCCATTCTTTTTGAAGTTCCCCTTCTTTTTCCCTTTGCCCTTTTTCTTGAAACTAGTGGTCTTGTTGACCATCAACACTTGATGTTCTTTCTTGATTTCTACCTCCGCAGCTTTCAGCATCGCGAAGAGCTCGGGAATAGTCTTGTTCATCCCTTGCATATTATAGTTCATCACGAAGCTCTTGTAGCTTGGTGGCAGTGATTGAAGAATTCTGTCAATGACGCAATCATCTGGAAGATTAACTCCCAATTGAATCAAGTGATTATTATACCCAGACATTTTGAGTATATGCTCACTGACAGAACTGTTCTCCTCCATCTTGCAGCTATAGAACTTATTGGAAACTTCATATCTCTCAATCCGGGCATTTGCTTGAAATATTAACTTCAACTCCTGGAACATCTCATATGCTCCATGACGTTCAAAACATCGTTGAAGTCCCGATTCTAAGCCGTAAAGCATGGCACACTGAACTATCGAGTAGTCATCAGCTTCTCTGCCAGACGTTCATAACATCCGGCGTTGCTCCTGCAGCAGGCCTGGCACCCAGCGGTGCTTCCAGGACGTAATTCTTCTGTGCAACAATGAGGATAATCCTCAAGTTATGGACCCAGTCCATGTAATTGCTACCATCATCTTTCAACTTTGCTTTCTCAAGGAACGCATTAAAATTTAACGGAACAACAACACGAGCCATCTATCTACAATCAAACATAAACAAGCAAGATACTAATCAGGTACTAAGTTTCATGATAAATTTAAGTTCAGTTAATCAAATTAATTAAAGAACTCCCACTTAGATAGACATCCCTCTAATCCTCTAAGTGATTACGTGATCCAAATCAACTAAACCATAACCGATCATCACGTGAGATGGAGTAGTTTTCAATGGTGAACATCATTATGTTGATCATATCTACTATATGATTCACGCTCGACCTTTCGGTCTCCGTGTTCCGAGGCCATATCTGTATATGCTTTGGCTTGTCAAGTATAACCTGAGTATTCCGCGTGTGCAACTGTTTTGCACCCGTTGTATTTGAACGTAGAACCTATCACACCCGATCATCACGTGGTGTCTCAGCACGAAGAACTTTCGCAACGGTGCATACTCAGGGAGAACACTTCTTGATAATTTAGTGAGAGATCATCTTATAATGCTACCATCAATCAAAGCAAGATAAGATGCATAAAAGGATAAACATCACATGCAATCAATATAAGTGATATGATATGGCCATCATCATCTCGTGCTTGTGATCTCCATCTCCGAAGCACCGTCGTGATCACCATCGTCACCGGCGTGACACCTTGATCTCCATCGTAGCATCGTTGTCGTCTCGCCAAGCTTGTGCTTCCACGACTATCACTACCGCTTAGTAATAAAGTAAAGCATTACATCGCGATTTCATTGCATACAATAAAACGACAACCATAAGGCTCCTGCCAGTTGCCGATAACTCGGTTACAAAACATGATCATCTCATACAATAAAATTCAGCATCATGTCTTGACCATATCACATCACAACATGCCCTGCAAAAACAAGTTAGACGTCCTCTACTTTGTTGTTGCAAGTTTACGTGGCTGCTACGGGCTTGAGCAAGAACCAATCTCACCTACGCATCAAAACCACAATGATAGTTTGTCAAATAGACTCCGTTTTAACCTTCGCAAGGACCGGGCGTAGCCATACTTGGTTCAACTAAAGTTGGAGAGACAGTCGCCCGCAAGCCACCTATGTGCAAAGCACGTCGGGGGAACCGGTCTCGCGTAAGCGTACGCGTAATGTTGGTCCGGGTCGTCTCGTCCAACAATACCGCCGAACCAAAGTATGACATGCTGGTAGGCACTATGACTTATATCGCCCACAACTCACTTGTGTTCTACTCGTGCATATAACATCAACATAAATAACCTAGGCTCGGATGCCACTGTTGGGTTTCATAGTAATTTCAAAAGAATTCCTACGCACACGCAAGATCATGTGATGCATAGCAACGAGAGGGGAGAGTGCTGTCTACGTACCCATGCAGACCGACTGCGGAAGCGTTGACACAACGTAGAGGAAGTAGTCGTACGTCTTCACGATCCAACCGATCAAGCACCAAAACTACGGCACCTCCGAGTTCGAGCACACGTTCAGCTCGATGACGATCCCCGGACTCCGATCCAGCAAAGTGTCGGGGAAGAGTTCCGTCAGCACGATGGTGTGGTGACGATCTTGATGCACTACAGCAGCAGGGCTTCGCCTAAACTCCGCTACAGTATTATCGAGGAATATGGTGGCTGGGGGCACCGCACACGGCTAAGGAATAGATCACGTGGATCAACTTGTGTGTTTCTGGGGTGCCTCTGCCTCAGTATATAAAGGAGCCAAGGGCGAGGGGGCCGCCGGCCAGGAGGTGGGCGCAGGAGGAGTCCTACTCCTCCCGGGAGTAGGACTCCCCCCCCCAATCCTAGTTGGACTAGGATTCCCCGAGGGGGAAAGAGGGAGAGGGGGGCCGGCCACCTCTCCTAGTCCTAATAGGACTAGGGGAGGGGGGGAGGCACGCGGCCACCTTGGGCTGCCCCTTTCTCCTTTCCACTAAAGCCCATTAAGGCCCATATGTCTCCCGGGGGGTTCCGGTAACCTCCCGGTACTCCGGTAAAATCCCGATTTCACCCGGAACACTTCCGATGTCCAAACATAGGCTTCCAATATATCAATCTTTATGTCTCGGCCATTTCGAGACTCCTCGTCATGTCTGTGATCACATCCGGGACTCCGAACAACCTTCGGTACATCAAAATGCATAAACTCATAATATAACTGTCATCGTAACCTTAAGCGTGCGGACCCTATGGGTTCGAGAACAATGTAGACATGATCGAGACACGTCTCCGGTCAATAACCAATAGCGGGACCTGGATGCCCATATTGGCTCCTACATATTCTACGAAGATCTTTATCGGTCAGACCGCATAACAACATACGTTGTTCCCTTTGTCATCGGTATGTTACTTGCCCGAGATTCGATCGTCGGTATTCCAATACCTAGTTCAATCTCGTTATCGGCAAGTCTCTTTACTCGTTCTGTAATACATCATCCCGCAACTAACTCATTTAGTTGCAATGCTTGCAAGGCTTAAGTGATGTGTATTACCGAGAGGGCCCAGAGATACCTCTCTGACAATCGGAGTGACAAAATCTAATCTCGAAATACGCCAACCCAACATGTACCTTTGGAGACACCTGTAGTACTCCTTTATAATCACCCAGTTACGTTGTGACGTTTGGTAGTACCCAAAGTGTTCCTCCGGTAAACGGGAGTTGCATAATCTCATAGTTATAGGAACATGTATAAGTCATGAAGAAAGCAATAGCAACATACTAAACGATCGGGTGCTAAGCTAATGGAATGGGTCATGTCAATCAGATCATTCTCTTAATGATGTGATCCCGTTAATCAAATAACAACTCATTGTTCATGGTTAGGAAACATAACCATCTTTGATTAACGAGCTAGTCAAGTAGAGGCATACTAGTGACACTTTGTTTGTCTATGTATTCACACATGTCTTATGTTTCTGGTTAATACAATTCTAGCATGAATAATAAACATTTATCATGATTATAAGGAAATAAATAATAACTTTATTATTGCCTCTAGGGCATATTTCCTTCAGGCATCACTTAAGTCTTCTTGTCTGTGTGATCTGAAGACTTATTACACTTGAGGACTGTGAATCCTCCAGACGGTTAGGCGTCGCGTTCTGAGCATCCAGACGTACAACTGTCACATCAGTTGGAACTGGTCTACCAAATCTTTGTCTTCGTCACGCACACTGGTTCTATCCTTCTCATCTCTTTATTTACACTTGGCTCTTGTAAAGTCAGTGCCTATTTGCTTTATCTATTTGTCTTCACTGTGTACCTGATCCTTACTGCCTAGCTACTATTAGTCATTGTGGTTTCACTTCATTGAATGCTTGACTATTGTCTGTCTAGTGTAGTCTATCTTCCGCTGCATGGAAATAGGTTCATTTCTATCATTTGTCTTCGAAACTTCCATGTTTTGAAGACTTTCATAAAAATCGCCTATTCACCCCCCCTCTAGTCGATATAACACACTTTCAGTACCCACCGAAAACCAATCTAGACCCGTTCCGGCACCCTGCCGGAGGGGGCAATCCCTCTCCGGTGGCCATCTTCATCATCCCGGTACTCTCCATGACGAGGAGGGAGTAGTTCTCCCTCGGGGATGAGGGTATGTACCAGTAGCTATGTGTTTGATCTCTCTCTCTCGTGTTCTTGAGGTGATACGATCTTGATGTATCGTGAGCTTTGCTATTATAGTTGGATCCTATGTTTCTCCTCCCCCTCTTCTCTCTTGTAATGAATTGAGTTTTCCCTTTGGAGTTATCTTATCGGATTGAGTTTTTAAAGATTTGAGAACACTTGATGTATGTCCTGCCATGCGTATCTGTGGTGACAATGGGATATCACGTGATTCACTTGATGTATGTTTTGGTGATCAACTTGCGGGTTCCGCCCATGAACCTATGCATAGGGGCTGGCACACGTTTTCGTCATGATTCTCCGGTAGAAACTTTGGGGCACTCTTTGAGGTCCTTTGTGTTGGTTGAATAGATGAATCTGAGATTGTGTGATGCATATCGTATAATCATACCCACAGATACTTGAGGTGACATTGGAGTATCTAGGTGACATTAGGGTTTTGGTTGATTTGTGTCTTAAGGTGTTATTTTAGTACAAACTCTAGGGTTGTTTGTGACACTTATAGGAATAGCCCAACAGATTGATTGGAAAGAATAACTTTGAGGTGGTTTCGTACCCTACCATAATCTCTTCGTTTGTTCTCCACTATTAGTGACTTTGGAGTGACTCTTTGTTTCATGTTGAGGGATAGTTATGTGATCCAATTATGTTAGTATTGTTGAGGGAACTTAAACTAGCGAAAGTATGAACCCTAGGCCTTGTTTCAACACATTGCAATACCGTTTACGCTCACTTTTATCACTTGTTACCTTGCTGTTTTTATAATTTCAGATTACAAATACCTTTATCTACCATCCATATACCACTTGTATCACCATCTCTTCGCCGAACTAGTGCACCTATACAATTTACCATTGTATTTGGGTGTGTTGGGGACACAAGAGACTCTTCGTTATTTGGTTGCAGGGTTGCTTAAGAGAGACCATCTTCATCCTACGCCTCCAACGGATTGATAAAGCTTAGGTCATCCACTTGAGGGAAATTTGCTACTGTCCTACAAACCTCTGCACTTGGAAGCCCAACAACGTCTACAAGAAAAAGGTTGTGTAGTAGACATCAGTGATGCAAACAATTGTCCCGCGATCCAAACTGATAAAAGCTTGCCGTATGGAGTATCTTCAACCTTGTCGACCTTCAGCGAGCGAAAATAAGCACACATGGCCTAATTCTGTCGAAATTAGTTTGTAAGCTTTATTGATACAATTTTACAATGTTCGTTGTTGTTTGTTGAGTTTTGTGGCAGCAGGATTCTCTTGCTTAGGGATTTCATGCGCAAGTTGCTCCTCTTATTTGTTTCAAATATTCAATTTAAGATATGAATTTCACCAATATATGTCTTTGTGTACGTTCCCTATTGTGTTTTTAGCTGAACCAAATCAGTTATGTTTATATGAATACTAGCTCCTTTTACTTGAGCAAGATCACAAAGAAAGGAATCTATATGAAATTTTAGAAAGCATTCTACATAAGCAACTTCATATTTTGGGATGCCTTTTTTACATTTCTTATTAATTTGTAATGGATATGAGCTAACATATCCTATTGTCGGGTATCTGGACTACCATCACTTAATGAAATTGATTTGATCAAACTTTTACTGATGTCAAGTTTTCCACATACATGAGAGTACCATCAGGCATCATACCAAGCATGTTCTTTTCTTGGCAATGCCTACTTGATTAACTGAACTTTTCTTTTCTCATTTCTACCATTTAGTGACATGGATGTTTTTGATGGGGAACGTAGTAATTTCAAAAAAATTCCTACACACACGCAAGATCATGGTGATGCATAGCAACGAGAGAGGAGAGTGTGTCCACGTACCCTCGTAGACCGAAAGCGGAAGCGTTAGCACAACACGATTGATGTAGTCATACGTCTTCACGATCCGACCGATCAAGTACCGAACGCACGGCGCCTCCGAGTTCTGCACACACTAGTAGAAAAAGGGCCTAATGTGAGACACATTAGTCCCGGTTCGATTTTGGCCCGGTACTAATGGTACCATTAGTGCCGGTTTGAATGGCTATGCATTAATGCCAGTTCGTGTTGAACTCCACGAACCGGTACTAAAGGGGTGGTGGCAGGCTGGCGTCAAGTCGGGACCCCACGATCACCTTTAGTACCAGTTCGTGGCACAAACCGGTACTAAAGGGCTAACCTTTAGTACCGGTTCGTGCCATGAACCGGGACTAAAGGGGTCTGACCTATAGTCCTGGTTGGAGACACAAACCGGGACTATAGGGCAATTTTCAAACTCTACCCCCCCCCCCTCCCCTGTGTATCACCATTTCAGTTTTGAAAAAATCAAAAGAAAATGATAAAAACTTCAAAAAAATAAAATCCTTCGAGAGGTAGTTATATGTTGTGAACGCTAAGCCTTTCATCTGATCTAATAGCTTTGAGTGATGTGGTACTTCTGAACGGGTCAGCGTGGCCCGCAATACCAACTTTGACCTGTAGGCTTCTCTGTTGATGTATATCAAGTTGTGATCAAGAAGCTCTTGCTGTCATGTGGTTGTATGGAATTTATGCTTTTTGATACCAAAACTACCAAGTCATTTTGTTGTGCGTTTGAAATATATGCCAGCTACCCATGTCTCTATTTTCTTGAACTGGAGAACTCTTTTGCAATCTACCTGCCTCATGTGTCTATTTCTTGAACTGAAAATTTGACTTTGCCTTTTTTATCTATGTCCCGTTTTTATCCCAAGAGGTTATCTGGTGCTCTTCTCAATATGCTGAATACTCATTTAGCAATCCACATGTGTTTTCTGTTTGTGAGTTTTGTTTTACCTGACAATAAATGTGGCAGATTATCCTCTCAATTTGGTCACTTGCTAGTTTCACCTGATTGTTAGTAGTGCTTGGAGCAGAACCTGTTACATTGGATGAAATGCTTTATCTGCCATACGAAGTTTATCTGAAGTGTTAGCCATGCTGAGGTTGATTTGGGTAATATCCATTTCTTGTACAGAAGATTAAGCATTCTACATAAAACGTGTTCCTGTTGCCTCATGGGTAGATAGCAAGTTATCATTCGTACTAAATTCTATATGCATCAATATATGAGCCTTTCTTCAATACCAGAGTCCGGCATGGCTATGTGGTACCACTTGGTTAGTCCTGCAGTAACATACACATGCTCAGGTTTTTTCATTTGATCTGATATTTCAATCCCACTTCTTGTCTTTTTACAGCTACATCAGGATCTTTTCCCAGTTTTGCCTCCAGTTTTGCATCTTTCTGCATTGTATCATGTGCTAGCTTCCACAAATCTTTGAGAAGTCAAACTTCTCTTTGGCAGTTTCATGTGCCTCCTATGGTGTAAATGTTTTTATGGTTGTTGTTTCATAATTAACTGCTAGCTGGGGATAATAACTTGGCTAAAAGACAAGAGTTGTCTGCTTTGCAGTGAAGATGAAACCTGATAACATATGTTCTTTGATTGTGATGTTACCAAGCTAGTTTGGCAAGATTTGGCTGGCGTTGTTTCTGGGCCTGGTTTCGTCAATTATGGATCTTCTGCTAGAATTTGGATCAGTAATAGGAGTAAGAAAATGCTGCTGTGAATATGATTACATCATATTGGTTGTAACAACATCTTATATCATGGGACGTAGGGAGTATAATCTTTGCTTGCATTGTGTCAGAATGGTTTATCAGGTACCCTGCCAGAGGCTGCTACATTTCCTAAAATATTGGCGAGCAGTGTTTGCTGCTCCAGGAAGGCAAAGCTCTGGTGACTCCCCAGCCCGGCTTAAACTATAGAACGGCGTCCTTGATGGCCCCAGGACACAAGAAATCAGGGAGCTGCGACCGTCGCTGTAGTTTCTATTCTGGCGCATTTTCAGTTTTGCTGATGTGATGCTGGCTGTAAGAATAATAATTCATGACTACTAGATGTTGATGTTTTGAGATGTGGCCTGTTTAAAAGGTCTGTAATGGTCTAAATGTTGTGACACTGTTTTCATTTCGTTTGAAATGGAACAGGACGAAGAGCCTTTTGATTTTAAAAAAAATCTTGACTCGCTGGAAGAATTGTCGGGCATCTTAGATTTATAAGAATACATTCGAGATCTTTTCAGTTACACTGGATTTACTTTCTTTATTTGGATGACAATTGTGTTGCTGCTGTGGTAAAAATAATGAGCTGTGACAAAAAAACGAAGTTGCTATTTCTATCTGAAAAATTTATCAGGCCATGTTTTCTGCTGTACTTATTACTTATAAATTTATAATGGAAGAAAACTAAATCCAGTTGTTACTGAATGTATATTATGTGTGGTTGCAAGATAACTGGCCATTTGTTACTGCAGTTGCAGCCAATCGCTCAGCTTCTCAGATTTAGGCTACTGATCAGCAGCCACTTGTGTACCGCATGACCCTTTTGGAGTTCCTGGTTACATTTGACCCCATCTATATTAAGTCTACAAGTTCACCATCTAGATTACCAAAAAAATCCAGTGTGTTTGCGACACGATACTGGTGATCGAAAGGTCTCGTTGGTCATCTTGAACTTAGTTGTGTGCCTTGGGTGCATAGTTGCAGTTCTACCAGAGCTAAGCATCGTCGACGTAGCACCGCATCGAAACAGTGGCTGTGCATACAGTAATTCAGAACCACCACAATTTTGGGCAGAGTCTTCACAAGACCTACCTAACCAGACACAATAGATGCATGAAGAAAACTGAATTTACAGCCCAAAATTTGTCCTGCGGTAACATACGCATGCTAATGTTTTTTCATTTGTCTTTACCAGCTACATCAGGATCAAACTGTAGCATCATACATAATTGCAATCCTGAGTAAGAATTTACAGCCCAATCTTCTAAACCAACTGCAACTTGCTAGCATCCCTAATCCCTCCATGATTCCTGAGGTTTCCATCACAGGGCCTCCCCAACCCGATCCTCCGGCCACATGTATATCCATGTCGGCAGGAGAAACAGCTGGTAATGATAAACTGTTGCTACACAAGAGCTCAACTGAAGCACCATTTCGTATTCAGAGAACAAATCGAACAACAAGTCCCACGATCGTATCAGCGGGTTCGAGCCATGGTGAAGAAGAATTTATATGCCCACGCTGAGAGCAGAGAACTAGCAGCTGTGCATGTAAAGTACCTGTCACCCCCTGGTCAGTCTGGTCTATCTTCTTCCAAGTTCCAGCAAATTTATTACACCTGTCCAGCAAAATATGATCTGACTCATTTAGAAATAGCAACTGCATATCGTGTGACAAAGTTATTATGTGCAACTGTGCGACAGATTGTGTTAGATCATTCTGGATATCCTCAGAGATCAAACAATGAGCAACACCTGTATCCTCAGAACAAAATATGGTGTATGTGTTATCTCAAAGTAAAGCCTTGTCAGGCAAAAACAACTGAAACTATAAAACCCATCTAGAAACAGAAGCCACAAATTGTGTCAGGATCTTTTTTGTAAGCAAAGCACATCTTAAGTTCTTAGGAGCCATGGTGAGCTGCCAAAGCACATCTTCAGTTCATGACGGCAATCGTGACCATTCTGCAGTAATGCAACAACGAACAAGTTAAAAAAGGAAGGAGTGAAAGGCGTGAATCATAGACGACAAGGGA
Source organism: Triticum aestivum (assembly GCF_018294505.1). Taxonomy (NCBI): domain Eukaryota; kingdom Viridiplantae; phylum Streptophyta; class Magnoliopsida; order Poales; family Poaceae; genus Triticum; species Triticum aestivum. Next base: position 658,365,914 of record NC_057800.1, on the reverse strand, counting down.
GCATTACAAAAAACAGATGAACATTCATAAGTTCGGCTGCAGCCTAGAGTAGTTCCAGACCCCCGGTAAGAAAATCTAAGCCTGTTTCCAGCCTAGAACAAAGATCTTGCAGGATTAACAAAACTTATGGAGAACAACAGGATACAGCATATATTCAAGGATTCAGTTGCAGTGCTAAATTCAGATAAGATGAAACACAAGATAGCATCAAACTTAAGAACCACATTATCCACTGCAGAAATTAAGAACCACATTGTGAAACACAAGATAGCATCAAACTTAAGAACCACATTATCTGCTGCAGAAATTAAGAACCACATTGTGCAACACAAGATAGCATCAAATCAAACTTAAGAACCACATTATCTACTGCAGAAATTAAGAATCACATTGTGCAACACAAGATAGCATCAAATCAAACTTAAGAATCACATTGCACAACACAACATAGCACCAAATCAAACTTAAGAATCACATTGCTCCCAAACTTGAGCAATGATATATATATTGTCATGGAGTATACGCTGTAGAGTATAATGGCCAGGGTTTGATTTTAGCAAACAATAACCATAATAGCAGTAAAGGTAATGACTAGTTTAACTAGAGCGACTTAATCAAAGCGGTTGGTGAGATCTCAGCCGTTGAGAGTAGTCACTGTCAGCCCTTGGGTAACTGAACAAGTAGAGGAGAGGAACATCTTCAGAGATGGCCGCTGTATGTAAGAACTCTGTTAAGCGCACTGACTTCCATGGCCGGATCCTAGCAGAGACGGCGCCGCTGCCGTCATTGAGCAGGGCCAGGGAGCGGTGAACTCTTCCAAGCTAAAGTTCAATTCTGGGTCTGCACCAATGTGCGCCAGACGTCGTCTTCGGCCGACAGATTTGGTGCGGGAGGAGGGGGCAGGGGAAACAGGACGGGCAGCAACGGAATTGGTGGAGGCGGCGGCGCGGGAAACAGGAGCTGCCGCTTGACGGCGGGTGATTCGTCCGCGGCGGACTTCCTCTTGCGCGCGGACGCGGAGTTCTTGGAGGCGGACTTGAGGAAGCGCGGGCTCTGGTAGATCTTGCAGAGGCAAAGAACCGGCCTCGGCTGGCCGCCGTCGTCGTGCTGGTCGACGCTGAACTCCGTCATGAGCCACTCCGGCGGCTTCTTGTCCTCCTTGGGGTTGGGCGTGTACGTGAACCTCTCCAGGCGCCCGACGGCGCGGCCCTCGGCGCCGACGACGCCGTTCCCTCGCTCTTGCTTCCATGTGCCCTTGCCCCCTCCGACGATCCGGCACTTGCGGCTGTCCTGGGCGCTCCTGGGCTTCACGAGGCTGAAGAAGTACCAGTTCTTGCTCTCCCCCTGAGCCCTCGCCGGGCCCGGCAGGCGGCCGGCGACGAGGGAAGCCGGGTCCGTGGCGTACACGTCTGCCTCGTGGAAGAACTGCTTGGCGGCGTCCGGGAGCGGCTGGCCGGAGATTCTTGGGCGGAGGTAGAAGGAGACGAGCTCGCGGTCGGTCGGGCAGAAGGCGAAGCCGGGCGCGGGCTGAGGAGGCGGAGGCGGAGGCGGAGGAGGCGACGCGACGGGCGGAGGCGTGGTGGGTGAGGGGGCAGGGGCCAGGAGGGGGGCGGTGGCGACGCCATGGGCTAGGGTTTGCGGCGGTGGCGGCGAGTGGTAGGGGGAGAGGAGGCGGTGGCCGGTTCCCTCCCATTCGAACCACGGGTTCGGGAAGGAGGCAGGCTCGCCCTCGCCTGAGTAGAAGGAGGAAGAGCCTGCCGGCGGCGACGCCATGGGCGGGCTAGGGTTTGAGGCGAGGAGGAGGGGGGCGCGCCGGAGGCAGAGAGAGGCGGCGGCGGCGGGTCCCGATCTTAAAAGGACGCGCGAGCTGTGTTGTGCTCGGAGTCCTGGCCTCGATCGCGCGTTTGCTGTCACGCGCGCCGCTCCTGACGCGTGGCCCTCCCCAAACCCAACCCAAGTTTCTCCAGCGTGCGCTTGGTGATATTGTCCACCTCAAACACACAGATCAATCTGGCATTGACATGGACCTGCTTTTCAATTCCGATCATCAGGAGGTCTTTGTCCAGCTAAAGTGAGCCATCATAGAAGGGTGAGCTCAACCTGGCATAGACATCACCATGACTATCGGTTCCGTGACTCAGCGCTAGGACTAGTGTTGCCATGAGCAAGAGGCTGTTGTGAGCAGTTAATGGCATCCAAGAGGAAGCGATGTGCACGGCCCTTTCTATAGAGCGCATAGGTCGCTGGCAAGCGACATAGCGTATACCCCCTCACGCGCTACTATTTCTATGGGCCGGCCCATTTCGGGGTTCACCCCAACCGGTTTTGGGAAGGGAACCGTTTTTTCCTGTTTTTTTCTTTTTTTCTTTCTTTCCTTTTTTCATTTTCCTTTTTTTTACCCCTTTACTGCTTTATTTTTGTTTTTTCTTTTCTCTATTTTCATTTTTATTCTTGTTTTTTAATTTGCGAAAATCATTTAAATTCGTGATATTTTTCAAATGATGAACATTTTTTAAATACGTGAATATTTTTGTCGAAATCACGGTTTTGATTTTACAAATTTGTGAACATTCTCTTAAATCATGAACATTTTTTAAAACTCACAAACATTTTTTTGAAATCATGAAATTGTTTTAGAATTTTTTTGAAATCATGAACATTTTTTGAAATCAATACATTTTTAGAAATCATGAACATTTTCTAAATTTGTGAACATTTTTTACAAATTCGTGAACATTTTTTGAATTCCTGAGCATCTTCTTGAAACCATGAATATTTTTTTGAATTCATGATTGTTTGATTCAAAATTAGCAACTTTTTGAAATATAGAACCTTTTGATATCCTAAATTATCGAAGAAAGAAAAAAAGAAAAAGGAAAAGAAGAACAAAAAACAGGCGGCGTCCTGGCCGCAGATGGG
>NC_057800.1:658354310-658362761 GCF_018294505.1 Triticum aestivum | reverse complement strand
GTTAGGGTGTGTTTGGTAGCATTGCCAACCTAGCATGGTTGTTTCCCCTTTGATACATGATCAGTGTAGACATGCTGAGTGCACGCATTTGCTGTTGTTTGGTTGCGGTGTATGTGCTGAGACATGCTAAGCTCAGACTCTGTTTGGCAGCTTGCATTTGTTTAGACATGTCAGTTGGTACTGTAGTAACCGGTATTTTCAAATAAATGAACAAAACATTAAAAAAATGTGAACAATTTTTTGAAACATGAAAAAACAACATTTTTGAAAATGTATACATTTTTTGAAATTCTATTTTTATTTTTTTTGAAAGTTTAATCTTTTTAATTTTTTTTAAAATTGGAACTTTTTTGAAAATCTTACCAAAATTTGAAAATCAGAACATTTTTTGAAAATTTTAACATATTTTGAAAATCTGGAGATTTTTCGAAAATTTGAAAAACTTTTGGTATTCTGAAGATTAAATTATTTTTAGAAATTCTGAACATTTTCTGAAACACGTTGTGGCTCGCTTTGCTCATGCATGCTGACCAGTGAACGACTGTTGGGGTGTTCTCTCTTCGTGCATGCTAAGAGCGTATTTGGGCTGAGCTCGTGCATGCCGAGGAGACCCATGCAGGCTACCAAACACCCAAAAGTGGTCGAGGAGGAAACTCTTGAGCTCATATACTCTCCATGCACTCTACCACACACACCCTATGTGCCGTATAGCAGTTGTCCATGTGCTCTACTACTGAAGGAGGGGTAGGGAGGCGGGCTGGGGTTTGAGAGGAGGACGGGGGGCGCCGGAGGCAGGGAGCGGCGGCGGCGGCGGGTCCTGATCTTAAAGGACACGCGAGTTGTGTTGCGCTCGGAGTCCTGGTCTCGATCGTGTGTTTGCACGCCTCTCATGATGTGTGCCCCTCCCCCCAAACCCAACCCAACCCAACCCAACCCAATTGGCGGTAGCACGTTTTTGACTTTTTTTTGAAGCGTGTATGGAAGGCCCAGGTTCGCGTTTTTTTTTTGAGTTACATACGCATCTAGTATTGCTAGTAGTATTTGCTTGGGCCGTTTTTCTCCCTAAGAAAAAAGAGTCATTTGTTCATGTGAATCACCCCTCGATTTTTTTGTTCATGTGGATCATAGTTGTCTATTGATAGGTTTTAAGATACAATCTCAAGATCCCCACTCGGTCTCTTTGACGTGCTCATAGGTAGTGGGGGAGCTACAAAAGGGAAGTTGGGCGGGCCGGAGAGCACAAAATAAGCCAAGACATTCGACCATGGTGGTGGGCAGTTGCCGGACACTGAGCTCCTCTGCTGAGTGCTTTTATCGAGGAACTACAGAACGAATGCTTCAATGAGGCTGTTGCGTTCCTGCTCTGCATGTACGCACCCCATTGAGCCTTGCTGAAGCTCCGCCAGTGTTCATAGGGGTAAGGATGCATGCGCGCGGTCATAAAGATGTGTGTATGTACGTGTTTGTATGTGTCTGCGTCTGTATTGTGTTTATCAAAGAAAAAAGATTAGCTTATGCAAGTCTTGGCTGCTCCTCGGCCTCGCTGCTCCTACTGTGACTAATCACATTTGGAACACCCGGTTGGCCTCAACATCAACAACTGGCCCACCATTGCCCTTGCCATCTTGTAAAAAATCTGGGACTCTTGCAATGCCCATGTTTTCTGCAATGAGCACCTCTCTGCGTTCGGCACTCTTAGAAACATCATTTCAGACTATTCTCTTTGGATTTTTCGGGTTTAGGGACCATGTTAGTATAGAGGCCACTATGTATTGGCGCCTTTATCTCTCCTCTCGTTGTGTAAACTTATGTAATTAACACTGCCTACCTGCTCTTTGAGTAATGCATTCATGAGGGGATCCTCCCCCACCAAGTGGTCACTCAATGAAAAAAGATTTCCTAGCGTGCAGGCCGCGGTGAAAAGAGTTATTGTTCAACAAAGAATACATGTTCTCTACCGCAATGGTACATGTTATGTCATTCAAGCCATCCTGATGTGAGAGTGCCACACGGATTAGAATTCTTCCACACAATCTTGAAGGTATCATGTACTTTTTGTCCAAACAAACAAAAACTCAAAATGTTAGAAGAATAGCGAGGGTGACCATTTGAAATCTTATTAATATGTGTCTAGGGCACTACATTTTGATCATAAGAGATGTAGTTGACCTTCAAACTTTTTAACTAGTCGATTAGTTGATTAATGTGTGTTTGGAAATAGCACTGATCTATCTTGGATGATGGCGGGGCCATGTATATAAGGAGTTGATATCTGTGTTTGTTTCATGATGTTGTATCAAAGGGAGCTAGGAACTGTAAAGATAAGAAGGGAGCATAACTTGGGGGTATTGCGCATGTGTAAGGAGAGCATTGAGTGAAGGAAGGGTGTGGGACATGTTTAGAGTGAAAGAAGGGTGTGGGACATCTTGAGTTGGAGGAATAGGCAATATATAGTTGCTCAATTAATTGGTGTGTTAAAAGAATTAACCCCTTAGTTGTTCAATTACATGTTCGTTTGTTGTTGTTTGCTTTGGGTGCCTCTTCTCATGTTCATCTACGAACAGTAGATAGTCGTGTCTCCAGTATTAGCCGGTGGTGTTGAGTCGATTCTCAGTACATGTCGGGACACTTGTCTCGTGGATTTGGTTTCTTCCCCTAGATCACATCGCCCATGATGGGTGATATATAACTAACATCAACGAGGAAGTTTCCTCCACAAATCCTTGAAAATGCCATTCTCTTTGTTGCTCATGCCCATGTTCAAGGTTCTGACTTTGTAATTGTTTTTTGTGGGGGCCTCGATACTATAATCTTGTGGGTGACTTTTTGTCCGTCATCTTCAGAAATTATTCTTGGGTGCATCATTCAACAACTGATTATAATAAGTCAAGTGTCAACTTATTATACTAGATTATAGCATGAGAGTTAAATACAAACCCCATATCTTAAGGAAATGATTATAATTTGTTGTAATTATTCTTAGTATTTATGGATGCATGCTAAGGCTTTAATCCCATGTATATGTGAGCCAATGTCTTTACAACATATAAGCTTAGGCTCTATCCACATGAGAAAAATCAAGCAATAAAAAAATCAATGCAAATACTTATTGAGTCACTTGTTGCACTCATTTACTTTCATTTGATTCTTCTTTATATATTTACAACCATCCAACCACACAATTGTCACTTTGGCTTTTTGAGTGATTTGTTTTGTGTTCGACACTCTACTTATCAAACACGCCCACCCCCTACCTTCTACACTATGCCTGTTAAATGTAGTGGCAAGCCACCATATCCCTTTTGCACACTCTCCAATGCGTCGACAATAAACTGAATGGTTTCAAAGCATAGTGAATATGTGTATCAAAAAACACACATATACATGCAGTAGGTTAGCGGGGGCTAGCTACTTAGATATAGAATATGAATCAAAACAATGATTTACACAAGCATCATGAGTTCACAAGTCGTAATAGCAATCTCGTTTATCAATAGGGTTTTATACCCACCCTCCAATAGTTGGTTCTAATCTCCCAACCTCTTCCTGTCAGAGGGCTTATGTTCCCCATTTCAATCATCGAGGTAGCGGAATTCTTGAAGAAGTCATTGTCGCTATTGGGGAACATGTGAACAATTGGTGTGAGGGTCACCGCAACAGTGAGGTTAGATGGCATTATCGGTCCAGAGGGAATGGGGCGCGGCCGCACAAGAGTTTGTCATAGTACTTGATGCCAAAGATGTTGTGTCAAGGTTCACCGACATTGTTTGCCCTACATGCCGCCGCAGTTCCGCTGAGTGAGCCGGGACTGCACCCACCCAATGGTGTGGGTTCCTTGGAGGGCGACGAGGTTAGTGTCATTGGGGTCCAAGTTTCTGAACTACTCCTATGGCGTCTCCAGAGAGTCCTTGAGCCAGCTCAACGGAGACCGGGGTGACCACGGCTTGGATGTTGGCGCAAGACACAATGCCAGGGGAATGCATTCTCTAGCGTGCATTTGGTGATATCGGCCACCTCAATGCCAAGGGAATGCATGGACCTGCTTTTCAATTTTGATCATCAAGAGGTCTTTGACCAACCAATGCGAGCCATCAAAGCCCTTGTCAAAGTATTCATGGAAGTCGAGACATATGATTCGCATGTCGACAAGGCGAGCGTTCTGGATAATGCATCGACAATGTCATGCATGCTAGGGCACTAGTCATCATAGAAGGATGAGCTCAAGTCGGCATGGACAATGCCATGACTATGAGTTCCGTGACACGACGCTAGGACTAGTGTTGCCATGAGCAGGATGTTGTCATGAGAAGCTAACAACACAAGAGGAAGCGGCCATGTGCACTACTACACATTGAAAACGAGGGTAGGGAGGCGGTGCACAGGCCCATGCACACACCCCACAGGCAAGAAGGAGGGGATGTGGGCCCACGTGGCTCCCCTCTAGCCCTCCTTTGGCTGGTGTGTTGTCTCCAATGTTATTCATTAATGTATTTTTCTTTTATTTTTTAGAGTCCGGAAAATCCTGAAGGACTACTACACATTTAGAAGGATGGTAGGGAGGCGGTGCATGGGCACATGCACACACACCACGGGCCAAAAGGAGGGGGTGTGGGCCAACGTGGCTCCTCTAGGGTCCTACTTTGGCAGTTGTGTTGTCTCCAACGTTATTCATTACTGTAATTTTCTTTTATTTTTCAGAATCCGAAAAATCTTGAAATCGGAGACACAAAAACTTGCCTCCTTCCTGTCAATTTGTTAATAGGTTATTCCAAATCTTTACCTAATAATAAAGAATTTGGGTTTATTTCGTCCGCCATGGCATTTTTTAGAAAAGTCTCTCTATTTCAGAGAATTCAACCCGCAGTCCTGTTTTAAGTTAATACGAATCGTTATTTTCGTATTTTACACAAAAGTCCCTATCTTTTCTTAAAATCAACCCGCCATCCGGATTTAAGTCATACCCGAACCGTTATTTTACATTTTTTGAAACCCCCCCTGATGTTTTAGGTAATTCATCCGCGGATCATATTTAAGTCAAACAAATGCTTTTTAAAATCATCCATATCTTTTAAACCGTTACTCCGATTTAAACATGTTATATATGAAATTTGATTAGAAAAATATGTAGAATATGAATATGAGATTATTTTTACCTGTTAAGTATTTTTAAATATCATTTCAGAATATATTTGAGTCAAACCAAATGATTTTCTAACTGTAACTTCGATTTTAACATATTATATATGAAATTTTATTAGAAAAATATGTGCAATCTAAATATGATGTTAATTTTACCTTTTAAATATCTTTAAAATATTGTTATGGAAGCAAACTTATAATTTATAGCACAAGATTCGGATTTTTTTTCATACCGGCGGCGATCCGGACTGCAAATAAACACCCCACTATAACCATATACGGAAAAAAACATCGATAACTACAAATGCATACCTCTGAAAAATGTCGCAGGGGAAAACAACAGATTTCTCATCGCGAGAGTGAGAGAAAGCGAGCGAGAGAGAGAGAGAGAGAGAGAGAGAGAGAGAGAGAGAGGGAGAGAGAGAGGGAGAGGGAGGAGAGAGGGAGAGAGAGACGCCTTAGGATTAACCATATTCAACACATGTTTTTTGTTATTTTGTGTGAACATCGAGGGCATCGCCGGCGAGGGTGAGAAGGAGGATAAGCGGCAACATAAGTATGATGCCTCGCAAAAATAAAGGAGATGGACCTATTATGGTATTAAGTGATGGTTGTTGAGTTAAGAGCGTGTGTTATGTTTTCCCTTCCGTTGCAACGCACGGGCTCTTTTGCTAGTAGATATAAAACCATAAAAATTTTGATAAGGCAATGTCATAAACTCAAAATACATAGATATATAGTCCCATGACATGTCATTTTGTAGCAGTGGTAAAGCGATATGAATATGTTTATCGAAGACAAGTCATTTGATATACAAATATTGGTTTGCGAAAATCACATACTGAACATTTACATTTGTATCCAAAACAAAATAATAAGGGAACACTTTATAGTTGGAATGAATTAAAAGAATGATTTACACAAAGACAACGAGTTCACAACTCATAACATCAATCTCATTCGTCAATAGGGTTTTCTGTTCACCCTCCTACAGTTGTTCCTAATCTGCCCGGCCCTTCCGGTCAACGGGCTTATGTTCCCCATTTTGACCATCGAGGCCGCGAAATTCTTGAAGAAGTCCTTCTGGCTTCCGGAGAACCTGCGAACGATCCGTGCGGTGGTCGCGGCGGCAACGGGATCAGACAACATTACCTGGTCGGAAGGGAGAGGGGCGCGGCCACGCAAGAGGTTGCCGTAATACTTGTTGTCGAAGACGTCAGGGGTGACTGTGTCGAGACTCACGAGCGTCTCGTCGTCCTGCCCGGCGCTGCAGTTCCGCTGCGTGAACTGGCATTGCGCCCGCCCAAAGGTGTGTGCTCCTTGGAGGGCGACAAGGTCAGTGTCGTCGAGGCCCAAGTTTTTGAACTTCTCCTGGAGCGTCTCCAGAGAGTCGAAGGGGCTCGGGAGATTGTTGGCGCTCTCGATGTTGATGGTCGTGCCATCACGGCGGCCCAGCGGCACACTCCAGCGCGGCCCTCCAGCCAGCTCGACGGAAATCTCGGAGGCGAGGGCAAGGATGTCGGCGCAAGACACGATGCCGGGGCATGCGTTCTCCAGGGCACGCTTGATGTCGTCGACCACCTTGAACCCGCGCGCTGACCTGTCGTTGGGAGGGACCTCCTTCTCGGTCATGATCGCCGGGAGGTCGTTGTCCAACAAAAGCGAGCCGTCACAGCCCTGAACAAAGCAATCGTGGAAGTGAAGGCGGATGAGGCTGGCCGGGATGCGCGCGTCGGCGACGCGGGCTATCTGGATGACGCGCCGGACAATGTCGCCCGCACCGGGGCACGAGTCGTCGTAGAAGGACGAGCTTAACCCGGCACCGGCATCGGCACCTGCATGACCGTGGGCTCCAAGGCTCAGCGCTAGGACCAGCGCTGCCGTGAGCAAGAGGCTGCAGCGAGCAGCTAACGGGAAGCGAGAGGAAGCCGCCATGTGCACCACTGCACGTTCAGAAGGAGAAAGCTAGAATTAATTTGCAAGCTAGCTACTAGAAGGGAATGAAGGAATATCGCAGCGATGGATGTGAGGAAAACCAGAACGGTATGGAAGCTATATATAGTCTCTCCATTTTGCTTGATGTTGAACTTCTTGGTAGGATTTCATGGACGCGTGTTTGACATGTTCCACATGCCGTTGTCAACTTGAGTATTAGCGCTGCCGTACGTCGCCTATGGCCTACCGCAGCTTTCCATTGCTGCACGAGGCTGCTCATATTATTTTACTACTGTATATGATTAGCGCCAACAAATTGGAAGATGTCGTTCTGATCTAAGAGAAGAAGTCCTCCGCATGAAATATTGTGCTGTACTCCAGCCGTTCCACAATATAAGACCTTATTATATCTGATGATTTGGGTCGGAAAAGGTTTAATTTTCCTTATTCAATGTGATATGTGGACGACTTTGTATGTAGTTGCCACTTGCCAGGAATGGGCCGATAAATTAAGACCGGATCAGCCACAACGTGTAATCCTTACATTTCTTCTATCCTTCTCCCATGTCTTTATTTTCTTTATACAATGAGAGACGTTTTGCTTCTATTTGTATACACGGGAAGTCTTCAACAAGCAACGCTTTTGGTTTAGAATACTACTAGCCATTCCGCGGAAAGTCTTTTAAGATTTGTAGAAGGTGGGAAAAGGAAGCATGTGTGCATTTTGTGACTAATTATTTATGTAGAAAGTCTCCTTTGACTTTGAGTGGTGTGTGTTAAATATAAAAAAGTTTGAAGAGTAAAATGTAAAAGAAATTGTGTTCTATATCAATTCCACACCAACTGTTTGAAACCCTGATACTTCGTCTGAGAGTGTTCGGTTTGTACACGAAGTGCATTCGGTTTTTCTTGTAATAATTTCAAATTTTTACCACATCCTATCAGGGTCATATAATGACATCATGCCAAGTTTCATCCTTTTCTAAAATCGACTGCATGTTATTTTGAACCGAGTGTTTTTTCTTTTTAATGGTCAGAAAATCAATTAATGCTTTAAGAATAGCAAATCAACCCAGAATAGCCCCAAATTTGATCATGAGACTTTTCACTATGTATAATAAAAATAGAAAAAGTTTGAATGCGAAATGTTGTAAAAAAATGAGTTCTCTATGAAGTCCTAGGCTTCTGTTCGTAACCCTGATACTTTGTCTCAAAGTGTTCAGTTTGTATACAAGGTGCATCAAATTTTTTTCGTAAGGACATCTCCAACACCGATCCTCAAAACGTCTGCATACGTCCGGACCGCGTTGTCCGAATGTGTTCTGCTATCCAACACAGGCCTGTAACTGTCTGTAGAGCGGTCCACCCGTGTTCTCT
>NC_057800.1:658333884-658354024 GCF_018294505.1 Triticum aestivum | reverse complement strand
GGGCGTCCGGACCGCTGCCACGCCCACGTCTGACCGCCCTGGCCCACCCAAATCCCCTCCCTGACCGCACGCGCTTCCCATCGAGAACGGCCAGCGCCGCTGCAGAGCGTCAGTGTCGCATTCGTGCCCGGCCAGAGCAGACACAACCTCTCACTAACGTCGGCATCAAGGCGGCATGCCGGCCGAGACAGCGCCATTTGCGCCTCTTCCCAGTGCAGGCAACTGTTCCATGTTCAAACGACATGAAGGCCATCTGTCCGTCCATCTATCGCCCACATTAATGACACGCAGTTGTCGAGGCGGCTACTCCGACACCACCTGTTCGTCCCTCTGTCGCCCACGATTGCTATACAAACTAATGCGTCGGTCATAGCCGCTGTCATCCGCCTCTGATCCCTTTCTCCTCTCTGCACCACTCCCACCATTGCTTCGTTGCGCTCCAATGCTCTCTTGGACGGGCTAACGGCGAAGCAGAAGGAGCTGCCGGCTGGCTGCTCGGTAGACAGCCGAAGGACGATTCTAATGAAGAACATGGGCGGTGGCCCCTCGTCGACGCCACCATCGTCGAGGCATGGGCCCACTACATGGACATGGTGCGGGATGAGCGGGAGGAGCAGTTTCGGGAGGCGCGGGCCGACGCCGCCTACGACCCTTAGCTCCTCCAAGAGCACCAGCAACCGGAGGAGAAGCTCATCGCCGCTAGGGCCATCGCGCCGGACACGAACCTAGCGGAGCAGGCAGCGCTGCTTGAGTCCTACCACTCCGCCCATGAGATCTGCCTCGCTCGCTGGTGGTACTTCTAGCATAAAAAGGAACTGGAGAACGTAGTAATTTCAAAAAAATTTCTTCGCACACGCAAGATCAGGGTGATGCATAGCAACGAGAGGGGAGAGTGTGTCCACGTACCCTCATAGACCGAAAGCGGAAGCGTTAGCACAACGCGGTTGATGTAGTCATACGTCTTCACGATCCGACCGATCCAAGTACCGAACGTACAGCACCTCCGAGTTCAGCACACATTCAGCTCGATGACGTCCCACAAACTCCGATCTAGCAGAGCTTCGAGGGAGAGTTCCGTCAGCACGACGGCGTGATGACGGTGATGATGATGCTACCTATGTAGGGCTTCGCCTAAGAACCGCTACGATATGATCGAGGTGGATTATGGTGGAGGGGGGCACCGCACACGGCTGAGAGAGATCAACAGATCAACTTGTGTGTCTTGGGGTGCCCCCCTGCCCTCGTATATAAAGGAGCAAGGGAGGAGGAGGCCGGCCCTAGGAGGTGCACACCAAGGGAGTAGGATTCCTACTCCTAGTAGGAGTAGGTTTCCTCCTTTCCTAATCCAACTAGGAGAAGGGGGGAAAGGAGGGGAGTGGAGAAGGAAGGGAGAGGGGGGCCGCGCCCCAAACCCCTTGTCCAATTCGGACTGGGCTTGGGAGGGGCGCACGCCACCTCCTGGCTGCTGCCTCTCCTTCCCACTAAGGCCCATTAAGGCCCAATACTACTTCCCCGTATTCCCGTAACTCCATGGTACTCCGAAAAATACCCGAATCACTCAGAACCTTTCCGATGTCCGAATATAGTCGTCCAATATATCGATCTTTACGTCTCGACCATTTCGAGACTCCTCGTAATGTCCCCGATCTCATCCAGGACTCCGAACTACCTTCGGTACATCAAATCACATAACTCATAATACAAATCCTCACCGAAACTTTAAGCGTGCGGACCCTACGGGTTCGAGAACTATGTAGACATGACCGAGACATGTCTCCGGTCAATAACCAATAGCGGAACCTGGATGCTCATATTGGTTCCTACATATTCTACGAAGATCTTTATCGGTCAAACCGCATAACAACATACGTTGTTCCCTTTGTCATCGATATGTTACTTGCCCGAGATTCGATCATCGGTATCTCAATACCTAGTTCAATCTCGTTACCGGCAAGTCTCTTTACTCGTTCCGTAATACATCATCCCACAAGTAACTCATTAGTTGCAGTGCTTGCAAGGCTTATAGTGATGTGCATTACCGAGTGGGCCCAGAGATACCTCTCCGACAATCGGAGTGACAAATCCTAATCTCGAAATACGCCAACCCAACAAGTACCTTCGGAGACACCTATAGAGCACCTTTATAATCACCCAGTTACGTTGTGACGTTTGGTGGCACACAAAGTGTTCCTCTGGTAAACGGGAGTTGCATAATCTCATAGTCATAGGAACATGTATAAGTCATGAAGAAAGCAATAGCAACAAACTAAACGATCAAGTGCTAAGCTAACAGAATGGGTCAAGTCAATCACATCATTCTCCTAATGATGTGATCCCGTTAATCAAATGACAACTCATGTCTATGGTTAGGAAACATAACCATCTTTGATCAACGAGCTAGTCAAGTAGACGCATACTAGTGACACTCTGTTTGTCTATGTATTCACACATGTATTATGTTTCCGGTCAATACAATTCTAGCATGAATAATAACATTTATCATGATATAAGGAAATAAATAATAACTTTATTATTTCCTCTAGGGCATATTTCCTTCAGTCTCCCACTTGCACTAGAGTCAATAATCTAGTTCACATCGCCATGTGATTTAATACCAATAGTTCACATCACCATGTGATTAACACCCATAGTTCACATCGTCATGTGACCAACACCCAAAGGGTTTACTAGAGTCAATAATCTAGTTCACATCGCTATGTGATTAATACCCAAAGAGTACTAAGGTGTGATCATGTTTTGCTTATGAGGGAAGTTTAGTCAACGGGCCTGCCACATTTAGATCCGTATGTATTTTGCAAATTTCTATGTCAACAATGCTCTGCACGGAGCTACTCTAGCTAATTGCTCCCACTTTCAATATGTATCCAGATTGAGACTTTGAGTCATCTGGATCAGTGTCAAAACTTGCATCGACGTAACCTTTTACGACGAACCTTTTTGTCACCTCCATAATCGAGAAACATATCCTTATTCTACTAAGGATAATTTTGACCAATGTCCAGTGATCTACTCCTAGATCACTATTGTACTCCCTTGCCAAACTCAGTGTAGGGTATACAATAGATCTGGTACACAGCATGGCATATTTTATAGAACCTATGGCCAAGGCATAGGGAATGACTTTCATTCTTTTTCTATCTTCTGCCGTGGTCGGGCTTTGAGTCTTACTCAGTTTCACACCTTGTAACACAGGCAAGTACTTTTTCTTTGACTGTTCCATTTTGAACCACTTCAAAATCTTATCAAGGTATGTACTCATTGAAAAACTTATCAAGCGTCTTGATCTATCTCTATAGATCTTGATGCTCAATATGTAAGCAGCTTCACTGAGGTCTTTCTTTGAAAAACTCCTTTCAAACACTCCTTTATGCTTTGCAGAATAATTCTACATTATCTCTGATCAACAATATGTCATTCACATATACTTATCAGAAATGATGTAGTACTCCCACTCACTTTCTTGTAAATACAGGCTTCACCGCAAGTCTGTATAAAACTATATGCTTTGGTCAACTTATCAAAGCGTATATTCCAACTCCGAGATGTTTGCACCAGTCCATAGATGGATCACTGGAGCTTGCATATTTTGTTAACACCTTTAGGATCGACAAAACCTTACTGGTTGCATCATATAGAACTCTTCTTTAATAAATCCATTAAGGAATGCAGTTTTGTTTATCCATTTGCCAGATTTCATAAAATGCGGCAATTGCTAACATGATTCGGACAGACTTAAGCATAGATACGAGTGAGAAACTCTCATCGTAGTCAACACCTTGAACTTGTCGAAAACCTTTTGCGACAATTCTAGCTTTGTAGATAGTAACACTACTATCAACATCCGTCTTCCTCTTGAAGATCCATTTAATCTCAATGGCTCGCCGATCATTGGGCAAGTCAATCAAAGTCCATACTTTGTTCTCATACATGGATCTCATCTCAGATTTCATGACCTCAAGCCGTTTTGCGGAATCTGGGCTCATCATCGCTTCCTCATAGTTCGTAGGTTCGTCATGGTCAAGTAACATGACCTCCAGAACAGGATTACCGCACCACTCTGGTGCAGATCTTACTCTGGTTTACCTACGAGGTTCGGTAGTAACTTGATCTGAAGATACATGATCATCATCATTATCTTCCTCACTAATTGTTGTAGGAGTCACACGAACAGATTTCTGTGATGAGCTACTTTCCAATAAGGGAGCAGGTACAATTACCTCATCAAGTTCTACTTTCCTCCCACTCACTTCTTTCGAGAGAAACTCCTTATCTAGAAAGGATCCATTCTCAGCAACGAACATCTTGCCTTCGGATCTGTGATAGAAGGTGTACCCAATAGTCTCTTTTGGGTATCCTATGAAGACACACTTCTCCGATTTGGGTTTGAGCTTATCATGCTGAAACTTTTTCACATAAGCATCGTAACCCCAAACTTTAATAAACGACAGCTTAGGTTTCTTGCTAAACCACAGTTCATACTATGTCGTCTCAACAGATTTTGATGGTGCCCTATTTAATGTGAATGCAGATGTGTCTAAAGCATAACCCCCAAACGATAGTGGTATATCGGTAAGAGACATCATAGATCGCACCATATCTAATAAAGTACGGTTATGACGTTCGGACACACCATTACGTTGTGGTGTTCCGGGTGGCGTGAGTTGTGAAACTATTCCGCATTGTTTCAAATGAAGACCAAACTCGTAACTCAAATATTCTCCTCCACGATCAGATCGTAGAAACTTTATTTTCTTGTTACGATGATTTTCCACTTCACTCTGAAATTATATGAACTTTTCAAATGTTTCAGACTTCATGTTTCATCAAGTAGATATAACCATATCTGCTCAAATCATCTATGAAGGTCAAAAAATAACGATACCCGCCGCGAGCCTCAACACTCATCGGACCGCATACATCAGTATGTATTATTTCCAATAAGTCAGTTGCTCGCTCCATTGTTCCAGAGAACAGAGTCTTAGTCATCTTGCCCATGAGGCATGGTTCGCAAGCATCAAGTGATTCGTAATCAAGTGATTCCAAAAGCCCATGAACATGGAGTTTCTTCATGCGCTTTACACCAATATGACCTAAAGGGCAGTGCCACAAATAAGTTGCATTATCATTATTAACTTTGCATATTTGGCTTCAATATTATGAATATGTGTATCACTACGATCGAGATCCAACGAACCATTTTCATTGGGTGTGTAACCATATAAGGTTTTATTCATTTAAACAGAACAACAATTATTCTCTAACTTAAATGAATAACCGTATTGCAATAAACATGATCAAATCATATTCATGCTCAACGCAAACACCAAATAACACTTATTTAGGTTCAACACTAATTCTGAAAGTATAGGGAGTGTGCGATGATGATCATATCAATCTTGGAACCACTTCCAATACACATCGTCACTTCACCCTTAACTAGTTTCTATTCATTCTGCAACTCCCGTTTCGAGTTACTACTCATAGCAACTGAACTAGTATCAAATACTGAGGGGTTGCTATAAACAGTAGTAAGGTACATATCAATAAAATGTATATCAAATATACCTTTGTTCACTTTGCCATCCTTCTTACCCGCCAAATACTTGGGGCAGTTCCACTTCTAGTGACCAGTCCTTTTGCAGTAGAAGCACTTACTCTCGGGCTTAGGTCCAGACTTGGGCTTCTTCACTTGAGCAGCAACTTGCTTGCCGTTCTACTTGAAGTTCCCCTTCTTCCCTTTACCCTTTTCCTTGAAACTAATGGTCTTGTCAACCATCAACATTTGATGCTCTTTCTTGATTTCTACCTTCATCGATTTCATCATCATGAAAAGCTCAGGAATCATTTTCGTCATCCCTTGCATACTATAGTTCATCACAAAGTTCTACTAACTTGGTGATGGTGAATAGAGAATTCTGTCAATCACTATCTTATCTGGAAGATTAACTCTCACTTGATTCAAGCGATTGTAGTACCCAGACAATCTTAGCACATGCTCACTGCTTGAGCTATTCTCCTCCATCTTTTAGCTATAGAACTTGTTGGAGACTTCATATCTCTCAACTCGGGTATTTGCTTGAAATATTAACTTCAACTCCTGGAACATCTCATATGGTCCATGACGTTCAAAACGTCTTTGAAGTCCCGATTCTAAACCGTTAAGCATGGTGCACTAAACTATCAAGTAGTCATCATATTGAGCTAGCCAAACATTCATAACGTCTGTATTTGCTCCTGCAATAGATCTGTCACCTAACGGTGCATCAAGGACATAATTCTTCTGTGCAGCAATGAGGATAATCCTCAGATCATGGATCCAATCCGCATCATTTCTACTAACATCTTTCAACATAGTTTTTCTCTAGGAACATATAAAAATTAAACGGGGAGCAACATCGCGAGCTATTGATCTACAACATAGATATGCTAATACTACCAGGACTAAATTCATGATAAATTAAAGTTCAATTAATCATATTACTTAAGAACTCCCACTTAGATAGACATCCCTCTAATCTTCTAAGTGATCATGTGATCCATATCAACTAAACAATGTCCGATCATCACGTGAGATGGAGTAGTTTCAATGGTGAACATCACTATGTTGATCATATCTACTATATGATTCACGCTCTACCTTTCGGTCTCAGTGTTCCAAGGCCATATCTGTTATATGCTAGGCTCGTCAAGTTTAAGCTGAGTATTCCGCGTGTGCAACTGTTTTGCACCCGTTGTATTTGAACGTAGAGCCTATCACACCCGATCATCACGTGGTGTCTCAGCACGAAGAACTTTCGCAACGGTGCATACTCGGGGAGAACACTTATACCTTGATAATTTAGTGAGAGATCATCTTATAAAGCTACCGCTGAACTAAGCAAAATAAGATGTATAAAAGATAAACATCACATGCAATCATAATATGTGACATGATATGGCCTTCATCATATTGTGCCTTTGATCTCCATCTCCAAAGCATCGTCATGATCTCCATCGTCACCGGCATGACACCATGATCTCCATCATCTTGATCTATATCAATGTGTCGTCATATGGTCGTCTCGCCAACTATTGCTCTTGCAACTATTGCTATCGCATAGGGATAAATTAAAGCAATTATTTGGCGCTTGCATCTTATGCAATAGAGAGACAACCATAAGGCTTTTGCCAGTTGCCGATAACTTCAACAAAACATGATCATCTCATACAACAACTTATATCTCATCACGTCTTGACCATATCACATCACAACTTGCCCTGCAAAAACAAGTTAGACGTCCTCTACTTTGTTGTTGCAAGTTTTACGTGGCTGCTAAGGGCTGAGCAAGAACCGTTCTTACCTACGCATCAAAACCACAATGATAGTTTGTCAAGTTGGTGCTGTTTTAACCTTCGCAAGGACCGGGCGTAGCCACACTCGGTTCAACTAAAGTTGGAGAAACTGACACCCGCTAGTCACCTATGTGCATAGCACGGGGGTAAAACCAGTCTCGCGTAAGCGTACGTGTAATGTAGGTCCGGGCCGCTTCATCCAACAATACCGCCGAACCAAAGTGTGACATGCTGGTAAGTAGTATGACTCATATCGCCCACAACTCACTTGTGTTCTACTCGTGCATATGACATCAACGCATAAAACCTGGCTCGGATGCCACTATTGGGGAACATAGTAATTTCAAAAAAAATCCTTTGCACACGCAAGATCATGGTGATGCATAGCAACGAGAAGGGAGAGTGTGTCCACGTACCCTCGTAGAACGAAAGCGGAAGCGTTAGCACAACACGGTTGATGTAGTCGTACGTCTTCACAATCCGACCGATCCAAGTACCGAACGTACGACACCTCCGAGTTCAGCACACGTTTAGCTCGATGACGTCCCACGAACTCCGATCCAGCAGAGCTTCAAGGGAGAGTTCCGTCAACATGACATCGTGATGACGGTGATGATGATGCTACCGACGCAGGGCTTCGCCTAAGCACCGCTACAATATGATCGAGGTGGATTATGGTGGAGGGAGGCACCGCACACGGCTGGGAAAGATCAACAGATCAACTTGTGTGTCTTGGGGTGCCCCCTGCCCCCGTATATAAAGGAGCAAGGGAGGAAGAGGCCGGCCCTAGGAGGGGCGCGCCAAGGGAGTAGGATTCCTACTCCTAGTAGGAGTAGGTTTCCTCCTTTCCTAGTCCAACTAGGAGAAGGGGGGAAAGGAGAGGGGAGTGGAGAAGGAAGGGAGAGGGGGCCGCGCCCCCAACCCCTTGTCCAATTCGGACTGGGCTTGGGAGGGGCGCGCGCCACCTCCTGGCTGCTGCCTCTCCTTCCCACTAAGGCCCATTAAGGCCCAATACTACTTCCCCGTATTCCCGTAACTCCCCGGTACTCCGAAAAATACCCGAATCACTCGGAACCTTTCCGACGTCCGAATATAGTCGTCCAATATATCGATCTTTACGTCTCGACCATTTCGAGACTCCTCGTCATGTCCCCGATCTCATCCGGGACTCCGAACTACCTTCGGTACATCAAATCACATAACTCATAATACAAATCCTCACCGAAACTTTAAGCGTGCGGACCCTACGGGTTCGAGAACTATGTAGACATGACCGAGACATGTCTCCGGTCAATAACCAATAGTGGAACCTGGATGCTCATATTGGTTCCTACATATTCTATGAAGATCTTTATCGGTCAAACCGCATAACAACATACGTTGTTCCCTTTGTCATCGGTATGTTACTTGCCCGAGATTCGATCATCGGTATCTCAATACCTAGTTCAATCTCGTTACCAGCAAGTCTCTTTACTCATTCTGTAATACATCATCCCGCAACTAACTCATTAGTTGCAATGCTTGCAAGGCTTATAGTGATGTGCATTACCGAGTGGGCCCAGAGATACCTCTCCGACAATCGGAGTGACAAATCCTAATCTCGAAATACGCCAACCCAAGAAGTACCTACGGAGACACCTGTAGAGCACCTTTATAATCACCCAGTTACGTTGTGATGTTTGGTGGCACACAAAGTGTTCCTCCGGTAAACGGGAGCTGCATAATCTCATAGTCATAGGAACATGTATAAGTCATGAAGAAAGCAATAGCAACAAACTAAATGATCAAGTGCTAAGCTAACGGAATGGGTCAAGTCAATCACATCATTCTCCTAATGATGTGATCCCGTTAATCAAATGACAACTCATATCTATGGTTAGGAAACATAACCATCTTTGATCAACGAGTTAGTCAAGTAGAGGCATACTAGTGACACTCTGTTTGTCTATGTATTGACACATGTATTATGTTTCCGGTTAATACAATTCTAGCATGAATAATAAACATTTATCATGATATAAGGAAATAAATAATAATTTTATTATTGCCTCTAGGGCATATTTCCTTCAAGACCACCTACAAGGAGTTCGACGAGGCGGCGGACGAGGTGTGGGGAAAGACCGACGAAGAGGTGAAGGATATCTCCGGCTCCGCCAACCCCGTGCCCCTGCCCCCCGACCACGAAGCAGACACGTCCGCGGGCACCGCCGTCCACGAGGAAGAGTATAGCACGGTAGGTCGCCGCTGCTTGGGTCCCAAGAAGGCCAACGCTCCTCCCCTCCCATTGAAGCCAAGCTTGGTGGGCTCAACATTGTCGGCCAATTAGCCGCTTGGTGGCAATGTAGAGGCAGACAACTTCACTTCCCGTGGCTCCGAAGGTGGAAGCTGCAGAGGCGTAGCTTGAGAGCACTGGGGCAGAACTCGAGGCGAAGCTTCAGTTCTCAGGGATCATGGCCGGACACGGGGAACGGGCGCCGACGATCATATATTACATAAATTAATTATACCTCCAGAGCTGGACGAGCACCGCTTTTCGTTGATGTGTGTCCAAAATATAATGAAATCCTACATGTTTATATGAAATCCGACCGTGTTTGAACCAATTTTGCCTGGTTAGTTCGAATTGTTGTCCTAATGTATGCGGGAAGCATTGGATGGCCACCCCCGCATCCGTGTCCGTGGACTAATCCATCCTACCTGGGGGTGGATGCGGGAGGAAATTTACGGGTTGTCGTTGGAGATGCCCTAAGACTCTCACATTTTTACTACACCCTATGAGGGTCATATGATGACATCATAACAAGTTTCATCCTTTCTTGAGATCGTTTGTATATTATTTTGAACCAAATAGTGTTTTTCCATTTCAATGGTCAGAAAATCAATTAATATTCTAAAAATAGTTAATCAAACCAGAATAGTCCCCAATTTGATCAAGAGACTTTTAACAATGCATATTAAACAAAGAAAAAGTTTAAACATGAAATGATGTAAATACATTGAGTTCTCTGTGGCAACTCTGATACTTCGTTTGAGAGTGGAAAATTTGAAAACTTAAATTTGGACATGTTTTGCAAAAAGTGTAGGGAAAATGTAAAATGGCTATAACTTTTGCATACGATGTCGGAAAAAACGTATAATATATCAAAAAATTCAGCACGAAAATCCGCATCCGATTTTGACGACCTATGGCATGTTTGCATTTTCTTTAGAATCCTCAAATTCCAAAAGGAAAAAAAGATATGCTCAAATTTCAGTTTTTTTTAATTTTGGTTAAATCTGGTCAAACTACTTATTGAAGAAGTATTAATGTTGCTACATAATTATTCAAGAATATTAGTGTTCCTAAATAATTATTCCAATTTTTTGAATTTTGGTCAAATCTGGTCCAACTATGGTCAAACTGTGGTCAAACTGTGGTCAAACTTATTCAAGAAATATTAGTGTTACTAAATAATTACTGTTTTTTAGAATAATAGATTCAAACTCAAACGGTGAAATGTGTGACCTAATGCTCAAGCTAAACTGCTGAAGGTTAATAGGATTGACAGCTTACATTTGTCAGGAAAACAACAAGTGCAGACTTGGAAAGTGGGGAGAATAGAACTCCGAAGTTAAGCGTGCTCAGGCTGGGGGAGTGGGAGGATGGGTGACCGGCCGGGAAGTTAGACGATTTGGAATGAGTGATCCACACTTGAGCAGTTTAGAGGGGTGATTAGAGACTAAATCATCAAATAATTCAGAAAATTGAAAACCGAAAAAAAATTCCAA
Source organism: Triticum aestivum (assembly GCF_018294505.1). NCBI lineage: Eukaryota > Viridiplantae > Streptophyta > Magnoliopsida > Poales > Poaceae > Triticum > Triticum aestivum. Next base: position 658,342,903 of record NC_057800.1, on the reverse strand, counting down.
AATTTTCAAAAAAAATTCAAAAAATACCTTTAGTACCGGTTGGTAACACCAACCGGTACTAAAGGTCCCCCATACCACGATGCGAGTTCACGCCACATGGTGGGCCTTTAGTGGCGGTTCGTGCCGAACCGGTACTAAAGGGGGGGCCTTTAGTCTCCACCCTTTAGTGCCGGGACTAAAGGCCCTTACGGACCAGTTTTAAAGCTCCGTTCCTAAGCACCGCTACGATATTATCGAGGTGGATTATGGTGGAGGGGGGCACCGCACACGGCTAAGAGACCAAGAGATCAATTGTTGTGTCTATGGGGTGCCCCCTGCCCCCGTATATAAAGGAGCAAGGGGGGAGAGGCGGACGGCCAGGAGGAGGCGCGCCAGGGAGGAGTCCTACTCCCGGGAGTAGGACTCCCTCCTTTCCTAGTTGGAGTAGGAGAAGGGGGAAGGAGGAGGGAGAGAGGAAGGAAAGGGGGGCGCCGCCCCCCTCCTTGTCCAATTCGGACTAGAGGGGGAGGGGGCGCGCGGCCTGCCCTGGCCGCCCCTCCTCTTCTCCACTAAGCCCCCCGGGGGGGGGGGGGTCCGGTAACCCCCGGTACTCCGGTAAAATCCCGATTTCACCCGGAACACTTCCGATATCCAAATATAGGCTTCCAATATATCAATCTTTTATGTCTCGACCATTTCGAGACTCCCCGTCATGTCCGTGATCACATCCGGGACTCCGAACTATCTTCGGTACATCAAAACACATAAACTCATAATACAACCATCATCAAACTTTAAGCATGCTGACCCTACGGGTTCGAGAACTATGTAGACATGACCGAGACATGTCTCCGGTCAATAACCAATAGCGGAACCTGGATGCTCATGTTGGGTCCCACATATTTTACGAAGATCTTTATCGGTCAAACCGCATAACAACATACGTTGTTCCCTTTGTCATCGACATGTTACTTGCCCGAGATTCGATCGTCGGTATCTCAATACCTAGTTCAATCTTGTTATCGGCATGTCTCTTTACTCGTTCCGTAATACATCATACCATAACTAACTCATTAGTTGCATTTCTTGCAAGGCTTATAGTGATGTGCATTACCGAGTGGGCCCAGAGATACCTCTCCGGCAATCGGAGTGACAAATCCTAATCTCGAAATACGCCAACCCAACAAGTACCTCCGGAGACACCTGTAGAGCACCTTTATAATCACCCAGTTACGTTGTGATGTTTGGTAGCACACAAAGTGTTCCTCCGGTAAACGGGAGTTGCATAATCTCATAGTCATAGGAACATGTATAAGTCATGAAGAAAGCAATAGCAGAATACTAAACGATCGAGTGCTAAGCTAACAGAATGGGTCAAGTCAATTACATCATTCTCCTAATGACGTGATCCCGTTAATCAAATGACAACTCTTTGTCCATGTCTAGGAAACATAACCATCTTTGATTAACGAGCTAGTCAAGTAGAGGCATACTAGTGACACTCTGTTTGTCCATGTATTCACACATGTATCATGTTTCCAGTTAATACAATTCTAGCATGAATAATAAACATTTATCATGATATAAGGAAATAAATAATAACTTTATTATTGCGTCTAGGGCATATTTCCTTCAGTCTCCCACTTGCACTAGAGTCAATAATCTAGATTACACAGTAATGAATCTAACACCCATGCAGTCTTGGTGCTGATCATGTTTTGCACGTGGAAGAGGCTTAGTCAATGGGTCTGCAACATTCAGATCCGTATGTATCTTGCAAATCTCTATGTCTCCCACCTGGACTTGATCCCGGATGGAGTAGAAGCGTCTCTTGATGTGCTTGGTTCTCTTGTGAAATCTGGATTCCTTTGCCAAGGCAATTGCACCAGTATTGTCACAAAAGATTTTCATTAGACCCGATGAACTAGTTATGACACCTAGATCGGATATGAACTCCTTCATCTAGACTCCTTCATTTGCTGCTTCTGAAGCAGCAATGTACTCTGCTTCACACGTAGATCCCGCCACGATGCTTTGTTTAGAACTGCACCAACTGACAGCTCCACCATTCAATATAAATACGTATCCGGTTTGCGATAATGCAATTTAGAATCATCCGGATCAGTGTCAAAGCTTGCATCGACGTAACCATTTACGATGAGCTCTTTGTCACCTCCATAAATGAGAAATATATCCTTAGTCCTTTTCAGGTATTTCAGGATGTTCTTGACCGCTGTCCAGTGATCCACTCCTGGATTACTTTGGTACCTCCCCGCTAAACTAATAGCAAGGCACACATCAGGTCTGGTACACAGCATTGCATACATGATAGAGCCTATGGCTGAAGCATAGGGAACATCTTTCATTTTCTCTCTATCTTCTGCATTGGTCGGGCATTGAGTCTTACTCAACTTCACACCTTGTAACACAGGCAAGAACCCTTTCTTTGCTTGATCCATTTTGAACTTCTTCAAAACTTTGTCAAGGTATGTGCTTTGTGAAAGTCCAATTAAGCGTCTTGATCTATCTCTATAGATCTTGATGCCCAATATATAAGCAGCTTCATCGAGGTCCTTCATAGAAAAACTCTTATTCAAGTATCCCTTTATGCTATCCAGAAATTCAATATCATTTCCAATTAGCAATATGTCATCCACATAGCTCCCACTCACTTTCTTGTAAATACAGGCTTCTCCAAAAGTCTATATAAAACCATATGCTTTGATCACACTATCAAAGCGTTTATTCCAACTCCGAGAGGCTTGCACCAGTCCATAAATGGATTGCTGGAGCTTGCACACTTTGTTAGCTCCCATTGGATCAACAAAACCTTCTGGTTGCATCATATACAACTCTTCTTCCAGAAATCCATTCAGGAATGCAGTTTTGACATCAATTTGCCAAATTTCATAATCATAAAATGCGGCAATTGCTAACATGATTCGGACAGACTTAAGCATCTCTACGGGTGAGAAAGTCTCATCATAGTCAATCCCTTGAACTTGTCGAAAACCTTTTGCAACAAGTCGAGCTTTATAGACAGTAATATTACCGTCAGCATCAGTCTTCTTCTTGAAGATCCATTTATTCTCAATGGCTTGGCGCTCATCGGGCAAGTCAACCAAAGTCCACACTTTGTTCTCATACATGGATCCCATCTCAGATTTCATGGCCTCAAGCAATTTTGCGGAATTTAGGCTCACCATCGCTTCTTCATAGTTCGTAGGTTCATCATGGTCTAGTAACATGACTTCCAGAACAGGATTACAGTACCACTCTGGTGCGGATCTTAATCTGGTTGATCTACGAGGTTTGGTTGTAACTTGATCTGAAGCTTCATGATCATCATCATTAGCTTCCTCGTTGATTGGTGTAGGTGTCACAGAAACCGATTTCTATGATGAACTACTTTCCAATAAGGGAGCAGGTACAATTACCTCATCAAGTTCTACTTTCGTCCCACTCACTTCTTTCGAGAGAAATTCCTTCTCTAGGAAGATTCCAAATTTAGCAACAAAAGTCTTGCCTTCGGATCTGTGATAGAAGGTGTACCCAACAGTCTCTTTTGCGCATACTATGAAGACACATTTCTCCTATTTGGGTTTGAGCTTATCAGGTTGAAGCTTTTTCACATAATCATCGCAACCCCAAACTTTAAGAAACGACAACTTTGGTTTCTTGCCAAACCATAGTTCATAAGGCGTCGTCTCAACGGATTTTGATGGTGCCCCATTTAATGTGAATGCGGCCGTCTCTAAAGCATAACCCCAAAATGATAGCGGTAAATCAGTAAGAGACATCATAGATCGCACCATATCCAATAAAGTATGATTACAACGTTCAGACACACCATTACGCTGTGGTGTTCCGGGTGGCGTGAGTTGCGAAACTATTCCGCATTGTTTCAAATGAATACCAAACTCGTAACTCAAATATTCTCCTCCATGATCAGATCATACAAACTTTATTTTCTTATTACGATGGTTTTCAACTTCATTCTGAAATTATTTGAACTTTTCAAATGTTTCAAACTTATGTTTCATTAAGTAGATATACCCATATCTGCTTAAATCATCTATGAAGGTGAGAAAATAACGATACCCGTCGCGAGCCTCAACATTCATCGGACCACATACATCAGTATGTATGATTTCCAACAAATCTGTTGCTCGCTCCATAGTTCCAGAGAACGGCGTTTTAGTCATCTTGCCCATGAGGCATGGTTCGCAAGTACCAAGTGATTCCAAAAGTCCATCGGAATGGAGTTTCTTCATGCGCTGTACACCAATATGACCTAAACGGCAGTGCCACAAATAAGTTGCACTATCATTATCAACTCTGCATCTTTTGGCTTCAATATTATGACTATGTGTATCACTACTATCGAGATTTAATATAAATAGACCACTCTTCAAGGGTGCATGACCATAAAATATATTACTCATATAAATAGAACAACCAATATTCTCTGATTTAAATGAATAATCGTCTCGCATCAAACAAGATCCACATATAATGTTCATGCTCAACGCTGGCACCAAATAAAAATTATTCAGGTCTAAAACTAATCCCGAAGGTAGATGTAGAGGTAGCGTGCCGATCGCGATCACATCGACTTTGGAACCATTTCCTACGCGCATCGTCACATCGTTCTTAGCCAATCTTCGCTTAATCTGTAGCCCCTGTTTTGAGTTACAAATATTAGCAACAGAACCAGTATCAAATACCCAGGTGCTACTGCGAGCTTTAGTAAGGTACACATCAATAACATGTATATCACATATACCTTTGTTCACCTTGCCATCCTTCTTATCCGCCAAATACTTGGGGAAGTTCCGCTTCTAGTGACCAGTCTGCTTGCAGTAGAAGCACTTAGTCTTAGGCTTAGGTCCAGACTTGGGTTTCTTCTCCTAAGCAGCAACTTGTTTGCTGTTCTTCTTTAAGTTCCCCTTCTTCTTCCCTTTGCCCTTTTTCTTGAAACTGGTGGTCTTGTTGACCATCAACACTTGATGCTCCTTCTTGATTTCTACCTCCGTAGCCTTTAGCATTGCGAAGAGCTCGGGAATCGTCTTATCCATCCCTTGCATGTTATAGTTCACCACGAAGCTCTTGTAGCTTGGTGGCAGTGATTGAAGAATTTGTCAATGACGCTATCATCCGGAAGATTAACTCCCAGTTGAATCAAGTGATTGTTATACCCAAACATTATGAGTATATGCTCACTGATAGAACTATTCTCCTCCATCTTGCAGCTGCAGAACTTATTGGAGACTTCATATCTCTCAATCTGGGCATTTGCTTGAAATATTAACTTTAACTCCTGGAACATCTCATATGCTCCATGACGTTCAAAACGTCGTTGAAGTCCCAGTTCTAAGCCGTAAAGCATGGCACACTGAACTATCGAGTAGTCATCAGCTTTGCTCTGCCAGACGTTCATAACATCTGGTGTTGCTCCTGCAGCAGGTTTGGCACCTAGCAGTGCTTCCAGGACGTAATTCTTCTGTGCAGCAATGAGGATAATCCTGAAGTTACGGACCCAGTCCATGTAATTGCTACCATCATCTTTCAACTTTGCTTTCTCAAGGAACGCATTAAAATTCAATGGAACAACAGCACGGGCCATCTATCTACAATCAACATAGACAAGCAAGATACTATTAGGTACTAAGTACATGATAAATTCAAGTTCAATTAATCATATTACTTAAGAACTCCCACTTAGATAGACATCCCTCTAATCCTCTAAGTGATCACGTGATCCATATCAACTAAACCATGTCTGATAATCACGTGAGATAGAGTAGTTTCAATGGTGAACATCACTATATTGATCATATCTACTATATGATTCATGCTCGACCTTTCAGTCTCAGTGTTCCGATGCCATATCTGTTATATGCTAGGCTCGTCAAGTTTAACCTGAGTATTCTGCGTGTGCAACTGTTTTGCATCCGTTGTATTTGAACGTAGAGCCTATCACACCCGATCATCACGTGGTGTCTCAGCACGAAGAACTTTCGCAACGGTGCATGCTCAGGGAGAACACTTATACCTTGATAATTTAGTGAGAGATAATCTTATAATGCTACCGTCAATCAAAGCAAGATAAGATGCATAAAATATAAACATCACATGCAATCAATATAAGTGATATGATATGGCCATCATCATCTTGTGCTTGTGATCTCCATCTCCGAAGCACCGTCATGATCACCATCGTCACCGGCGCGACACCTTGATCTCCATCGTAGCATCGTTGTCATCTCTCCAACTTATGCTTCTACGACTATCGCTACCGCTTAGTGATGAAGTAAAGCATTACAGGGCGATTGCATTGCATACAATAAAGCGACAACCATATGGCTCCTGCCAGTTGCCGATAACTCGGTTACAAAACATGATCATCTCATACAATAAAATATAGCATCATGCCTTGACCATATCACATCACAACATGCCCTGCAAAAACAAGTTAGACGTCCTCTACTTTGTTGTTGCAAGTTTTACGTGGCTGCTACGGGCTGAGCAAGAACCGTACTTACCTACGCATCAAAACCACAATGATAGTTCGTCAAGTTAGTGCTGCTTTAACCTTCTCAAGGACCAGGCGTAGCCACACTCAGTTCAACTAAAGTTGGAGAAACTGACACCCGCTAGTCACCTGTGTGCATAGCACGGTGGTAAAACCAGTCTCGCGTAAGCGTACACGTAATGTCGGTCCGGGCCGCTTCATCCAACAATACCGCCGAACTAAAGTGCGACATGCTGGTAAGCAGTATGATTTGTATCGCCCACAACTCACTTGTGTTCTACTTGTGCATATAACATCAACGCACAAAACCAGGCTCGGATGCCACTGATGGGGAACGTAGTAATTTCAAAAAAATCCTCCGCACACGCAAGATCATGGTGATTGCTACCTCTTGAGCACTGCGTTGGATTTCCTTGAAGAGGAAAGGATGATGCAGCAAAGTAGCGTAAGTATTTCCCTCAGTTTTTGAGAACCAATGTATCAATCCAGTAGGAGGCTATGCGCGAGTCCCTCGTACCTGCACAAAACAAATAACTCCTCGCAACCAACACGATAAGGGGTTGTCAATCCCTTCACGGTCACTTATGAGAGTGAGATCTGATAGATATGATAGGATAATATTTTTGGTATTTTTGTGATAAAGATGCAAAGTAAAATAAAAGCAAAGTAAAAAAGCAAAGGAAATAACAAAGTGGTGGAAGATTAATATGATGAAGATAGACCCGGGGGCCATAGGTTTCACTAGTGGCTTCTCTCAAGAGCATAAGTACTCTACGGTGGGTGAACGAATTAGTGTTGAGCAATTGACAGAATTGAGCATAGTTATGAGAATATCTAGGTATGATCATGTATATAGGCATCACGTCCGAGACAAGTAGACCGACTCCTGCCTGCATCTACTACTATTACTCCACTCATCGACCGCTATCCAGCATGCATCTAGAGTATTAAGTTCAAGAAAACAGAGTAACGCCTTAAGCAAGATGACATGATGTAGAGGAATAAATTCATGCAATATGATAAAAAACCATCTTGTTATCCACGATGCCAACAATACAATACGTGCCTTGCTGCCCCTACTGTCACTGGGAAAGGACACCGCAAGATTGAACCCAAAGCTAAGCACTTCTCCCATTGCAAGAAAAACCAATCTAGTAGGCCAAACCAAACTGATAATTCGAAGAGACTTGCAGAGATAACCAATCATACATAAAAGAATTCAGAGAAGATTCAAATATTGTTCATAGATAATCTTGATCATAAACCCACAATTCATCGGTCTCAACAAACACACCGCAAAAAGAAGATTACATCAAATAGATCTCCACGAGAGAGGGGCAGAACATTGTATTGAGATCCAAAAAGAGAGAAGAAGCCATCTAGCTACTAACTATGGACCCGAAGGTCTGAGGTAAACTACTCACACTTCATCGAAGAGGCTATGGTGATGATGTAGAAGCCCTCCGTGATGGATGACCCCTACGGCGGAGCTCCGGAACAGGCCCCAAGATGGGATCTCGTGGGTACAGAAGGTTGCGACGGTGGAATTAGGTTTTTGGCTCCGTATTTGATCGTTTGGGGTACGTAGGTATATATAGGAGGAAGGAGTATGTCGGTGGAGCAACAGGGGGCCCACGAGGGTGGAGGGTGCGCCCCCTACCTCGTGGCTTCCTCCTTTCTTTCTTGACGTAGGGTCCAAGTCTCCTGGATCATAATCTTCCTAAAAATCACATTCCCGAAGGTTTCATTCCGTTTGGACTCCGTTTGATATTCCTTTTCTGCGAAATTCTGAAATAGGCAAAAAACAACAATTCTGGGTTGGGCCTCCGGTTAATAGGTTAGTCCCAAAAATAATATAAAAGTGGATAATAAAGCCCAATAATGTCCAAAACAGTAAATAATATAGCATGGAGCAATAAAAAATTATAGATACGTTGGAGACGTATCAGTGATGCATAGCAACGAGAGGGGAGAGTGTGTCCACGTACCCTCGTAGACCGAAAGCGGAAGCGTTAGCACAACGCGGTTGATGTAGTCGTACGTCTTCACGACCCGACCGATCAAGTACCGAACGCACGACACCTCCGAGTTTTGCACACGTTCAACTCGATGACGTCCCTCGAACTCCGATCCATCCGAGTGTTGAGGGAGAGTTTCGTCAGCACGATGGCGTGGTGATGATGATGATGTTCTACCGACGCAGGGCTTCGCCTAAGCATTGCTACGATATTATCGAGGTGGATTATGGTGGAGGGGGGCACCGCACACGGCTAAGAGATCAAGAGATCAATTGTTGTGTCTATGGGGTGCCCCCTGCCCCCGTATATAAAGGAGCAAGGGGGAGAGGTGGCCGGCCAGGAGGAGGCGCGCCAGGGAGGAGTCCTACCCCCACCCTCCTTTCCTAGTTGGAGTAGGAGAAGGGGAAGGAGGAGGGAGAGAGGAAGGAAAGGGGGGCGCCCCCCTGCTTGTCCAATTTGGACTAGAGGGGAAGGGGGCGCGCGGCCT
>NC_057800.1:658258592-658333482 GCF_018294505.1 Triticum aestivum | reverse complement strand
GGAACACTTCCGATATCCAAATATAGGCTTCCAATATATCAATCTTTATGTCTCGACCATTTCGAGACTCCTCGTCATGTCTGTGATCACATCCAGGACTCCGAGCTATCTTCGGTACATCAAAACACATAAACTCATAATATAACCGTCATCTAACTTTAAGCGTGCGGACCCTACGGGTTCGAGAACTATGTAGACATGACCGAGACATGTCTCCGGTCAATAACCAATAGCGGAACCTGGATGCTCATATTGTCTCCCACATATTCTACGAAGATCTTTATCGGTCAAACCGCATAACAACATACGTTGTTCCCTTTGTCATCGGTATGTTACTTGCCTGAGATTCGATCGTCGGTATCTCAATACCTAGTTCAATCTCATTACCGGCAAGTCTCTTTACTCGTTCCGTAATACATCATCCCGTAACTAACTCATTAGTTGCATTGCTTGCAAGGCTTATAGTGATGTGCATTACCGAGTGGGCCCAGAGATACCTCTCCGACAATCGGAGTGACAAATCCTAATCTCGAAATACGCCAACCCAGCAAGTACCTTCGGAGACACCTGTAGAGCACCTTTATAATCAGCCAGTTACGTTGTGACGTTTGGTAGCACACAAAGTGTTCCTCCAGTAAACGGGAGTTGCATAATCTCATAGTCATAGGAACATGTATAAGTCATGAAGAAAGCAATAGCAGAATACTAAACGATCGAGTGCTAAGCTAACGGAATGGGTCAAGTCAATTACATCATTCTTCTAACGATGTGATCCCATTAATCAAATGACAACTCTTTGTCTATGGCTAGGAAACATAACCATCTTTGATTAACGAGCTAGTCAAGTAGAGGCATACTAGTGACACTCTGTTTGTCTATGTATTCACACATGTATCATGTTTCCGGTTAATACAATTCTAGCATGAATAATAAACATTTATCATGATATAAATAAATAAATAATAACTTTATTATTGCCTCTAGGGCATATTTCCTTCAGCTTTCTATGAAACGATGCATGTTTTCCAGTCTTCTTGGTTAAATGAACTTCTCTTTCTTCATGTTTGGTCACAATGAATATTTTTCCATGCTGAATTATAATTACAAATGCTTTGCACATGATCGAGAAGAAGCTGCACATGACAAATACATCCACCAAGATGATGATACCTGCCCATTCAAGCTTGGAGACAGCACCATGGGTTGGGGCAGCCACTTCATGCTTGGAACCAACAAGAGGGCCGCCATCATGATGAATTGGTTATGGTTTCACAACCACGCAAACATCCATGGATGTGACATTGTGCCTTCCATTTCAAGCGCAAGGTTATGCGCCGCCTCTCTCTCTCTCTCATTGTGCATCGTCTCTAGACGCACCATCGTCAATTGTGGCTACCGTCTATACATATGATACATGCATTCTGTTTAGTTTCTCTCTAAGACTTGATATGCCTGCGTTCTGATGATCCGACGAACTCTGCATCTCTTTGGAGACCGCCCACCTTTTGGAGGATGTTAGACTTTGATTTCAACCACTCGCCGTGCTCTTTATCAGTCATCCACCTTGTAAGATAATCATCTCTCTATTAATGTAGACCTACTAGCTGGCTCTGCTCGCTCTGCTAGATGAATAAATAATTTGTTGCTACAGTTCTATTGCATGTGTTCTTTATAAAATTGGCGCTCATTTGGACTGCATATACACGTTAACAAATGCGCTAGTAAGATTAGTACGCACAATCACGCGCATGAGGCACCACAGCCACTATGTAAGTACCATGAAGCAAGTTTTCTAGTGGTATATATTTCACGTTCAACAACCTGACAACCAAGTTAATTTCTTCCCCTCCACCTTCCTCCAGATCCCCTCCGCCTCCCGTCCACATCCCCTTCAGATCACATCCACCTCCCTCCCGATCCCCTCCGTCTCCCGTCGGCCTCCCATCCCGCTGCCGCCGGATCCCGGCTGGGCAAAGCCCATGTGAGGGGATGATGGCGGCGGCGAGGCATCCCTCCGTCACGGCTATGACGGTGGATCTTGAGTGGGCGCCTCGACACGACGTGTGTGTGGCCATGGCGCCGGTCACACAGCGATGAGACCTCCTCTACCTTTGGCTGTCTTCATCGTCGGTCCAAAGAGATCTAGTCGGTGGGTGTTGCTGATAATCCCCAAGTGCAAGGAATCATCGCAGCAATTTCCCAAGGTGGAAGTAATAAGTATGGAGTGTCGAACCCACAAGGAGCTAAAGTTAAGATCAATATTCTCTCAAGTCCTATCTGCCACTGATATGACTCTATGTACACCGAACATTTGCTTCCATCTAGAAACGAGAAATAAAACTATGTTGTGGGTATGAAGAGGATAACTTTGCATGATATCGGAGAACTAAAATATAAAAGTAGGTGCTATTAACATAAAGTTAGAATATATATTATAAATAGCAAGTGTGGAATAATGATGGTTCAGTGTGCGAAATTGTCCTAGCCAATTGTTAACAAGATCGGTAGTCGTCATTGCAATTTCATATGAGGAAGAGGCATAAGCTAACATACTTTCTCTTCTTGGATCATATGCATTTATGATCGGAACTCTAGCAAGCATCCGCAACTACTAAAGATCATTAAGGTAAAACCCAACCATAGCATTAAAGTATCAGGTCCCCTTTATCCCATACACAACAACCCCTTTACTCGGGTTTAAACTTCTGCCACTCTAGCAACCCACTATAAGCGAATCATAAACGTATTGCAACACCCTACAGCGGGAATCCTTCACGTGTGCGTGGCACGTAAGGCACCATAGGACAGCACCAAAATAAAACATACAACTCAAACCAATCTAGATCATCAATCAACCCAAAGGACAAAAGAAATCTACTCAAAACATCATAGGATGGCAACGCATCATTGGATCATAATATGTGGCATAAAGCACCATATTCAAGTAGGGGATTACAGCAGGGTGCGGGAGAGTGGACCGCGTAAAAGAGATGAGGATGGTGATGAAGATGGTGATGTTGATGAAGACGATCACCGCGGTGATGGTTCCCCTGATGGCACTCCGGCGGCACCGAGAGAGAGGGGAAGAGGTTCTCCCCCTTGTGCTTCCTCCTTCATGGCCTCCTCCCTAGATGGGGAGAGGTTCTCCCTCTGGTCCTTGGCCTCCATGGCGATGGTGTCTCCCTCCGAAATCCTCCTCCATAGCCTTCGATGATGATGGCCCCCTTCGGCAGGGTGCCAGAGAGGGCCTAGATTGGTTTTTCATGGCTACAGAGGCTTACGGCGGCAGAACTCCCAATCTAGGTTTTGTTCTAGATTTTTTGGGATTTATAGGAGTGTTTGGCGTCAGGGATAAGTCAAGAGGACCCACGAGGTGATGGAAAGGGCGGGAGGCGCGCCCTAGGGGCGTGGGGGCGCCCCCACCCTTGTGGTTACCACGGGACTCCTCTCTGATATATTTTTGCTCTAGTATTTTTTATATTTTCTAGAAACATTCTCCGTAAATTTTCAGTCCACTGAGAGAACTTTTATTTCTGCACAAAAAACAACACCATGTTAGTTCTGCAGAAAACAACGTCAGTCTGGGTTAGTTCTAATCGAATCATACCAAAATCATATAAAATTATTATAAACATGGCATGAATACTTCATAAATTATAGATACGTCGGAGACGTATCAGTTGCCTCGCGGTGGCTTCCCGGCGATGGATCAAGTGGAGGAGGAGATGGTGGCCTAGCTGCTAAAGCGGGTGAGGATGCCACCGTCAGCGGTGGCGCCCGCGGGTGTCGTTTTCCTCGTTGGAGGCGATGGTGGGGGCGTCTCTCGCTCCATTGTTTTCGGGGGGAAACCTCAGATCCGGAGGAGGCTATCATTGATGGCGGTGCCCGTGGGCGTCGTAGCCCTTGTTGGAGGCGTTGAGGGGCCTCCTGGATCGGATGATGGCGACATCTTCGTTGTCATCCGCATGGGGGCACCATCTTTGGAGACATTCATCGGTTGGACGAACATGTGGACGACATGGTGGTTGGGTGTCGGTAGGTGGTGGAGCGGTGCTTCATTCTGTTGGAAATATGCCCTAGAGGCAATAATAAAATGGTTATTATTATATTTCCTTGTTCATGATAATTGTCTATTGTTCATGCTATAATTGTGTTATCCGGAAATCGTAATACATGTGTGAATACATAGACCACAACATGTCCCTAGTGAGCCTCTAGTTGACTAGCTCGTTGATCAATAGATGGTTATGGTTTCCTGACCATGGACATTGGATGTCGTTGATAACGGGATCGCATCATTAGGAGAATGATGTGATGGACGAGACCCAATCCTAAGCATAGCGCAAGATCGTGTAGTTCGTCTGCTAAAGCTTTTCTAATGTCAAGTATCTTTTCCTTAGACCATGAGATTGTGCAACTCCCGGATACTGTAGGAATACTTTGGGTGTGCCAAACGTCACAATGTAACTGGGTGGCTATAAAGGTGCACTACGGGTATCTCTGAAAGTGTCTATTGGGTTGGCACAAATCGAGACTAGGATTTGTCACTCCGTATGACGGAGAGGTATCTCTGGGCCCACTCGGTAAGACATCATCGTTATGAGATAAATGTGACTAAGGATTGGTCACGGGATGATGTGTTACGGAACGAGTAAAGTGACTTGCCGGTAACAAGATTGAACGAGGTATTGGGATACTGACGATCGAATCTCGGGCAAGTAATGTACCGATTGACAAAGGGAATTGTATACGGGATTGCTTGAATCCTCGACATCATGGTTCATCTGATAAGATCATCATGGAACATGTGGGAGGAACATGGGTATCCAGATCCCCCTGTTGGTTATTGGCCGGAGAGTTGTCTCGGTCATGTCTGCATGGTTCCCGAACCCGTAGGGTCTACACACTTAAGGTTCGATGATGCTAGGGTTATTAGGAAGACTTGTATATGATTACCAAATGTTGTTCGGAGTCCCGGATGAGATCCCGGACGTCACGAGGAGTTCCGGAATGGTCCGGAAGTGAAGATTTATATGTGGGAAGTTGGCATACGGTCACCGGAAAAGTTCGGGGGCATATCGGTATTGTACCGGGGCTACCGGAGGGGTTCAGGGGGTCCACCGGGAGGGGCCACCTATCTCGGAGGGTCTCATGGGCCGTAGAGGAAAGGGAACCAGGCCTTGGAGGGCTGGGCACATCCCCCCTTGGGCCCAGGCGCCTAGGGTTGGGGGGGGGAACCCTAGAGGGGGCGCCCCCCTTGCTTGGGAGGCAAGCCCTTCCCCTTGGCCGCCGCCCCCCTCTAGATCTCATCTAGAGGGGGCCGCCCCCCTTCCCCCTTCCCCTATAAATAGAGGGGCAAGGGGAGGGCTGCACACCACATCAAAGGCGCAGCCCCTCCCCTCCCCAACACCTCTCCTCCTCCGTTAAGAGCTTGGCGAAGCCCTGCCGGAGTACTGCTGCTCCACCACCACCACGCCGTCGTGTTGCTGTTGGAGCTCTCTTCCTCAACCTATCCCTCCTCCTTGCTGGATCAAGGCGCGGGAGACATCTCTGCTCCGTACGTGTGTTGAACGTGGAGGTGCGGTCCGTTCGGCGCTAGGATCATCAATGATTTGGATCACGACGAGTATGACTCCATCAACCCCGTTCTCTTGAACGCTTCCTCTCGCGATCTACAAGGGTATGTAGATGCACTCATCTCCATCTCGTTGCTAGATGACTCCATAGATTGATCTTGGTGATGCATAGAAAATTTTAATTTTCTGCTACGATCTCCAACATTGGCATCATGAGCTAGGTCTATGCGTAGTTTCGATGCACGAGTAGAACACAAGTTGTTGTGGGCGTCGATTTTGTCAATTTACTTGTCGTTACTAGTCTTATCTTGATTCGGCGACATCGTGGGATGAAGTGGCCCGGATTAACCTTACACGTACGCTTACGTGAGACTGGTTCCACCGACTAACATGCACTAGTTGCTAATGTCTACTACACAACCTTCTTCTTGTAGACGTTGTTGGGCCTCCAAGTGCAGAGGTTTGTAGGATAGTAGAAAATTTCCCTCAAGTGGATGACCTAAGGTTTATCAATTCGTAGGAGGCGTAGGATGACGATGGTCTCTCTCAAGCAACCCTGCAACCGAATAACAAAGAGTCTCTTGTGTCCCCAACACACCCAATACAATGGTAAATTGTATAGGTGCACTAATTCGGCGAAGAGATGATGATACAAGTGGTATATGGATGGTAGATGATAGTATTTGTAATCTGAAATAATAAAAACAGCAAGGTAGCAAGTGATAAAAGTGAGCGTAAACGGTATTGCAATGTGTGGAAACAAGGCCTAGGGTTCATAATTTCGCTAGTGTAAGTTCCCTCAACAATGATAACATAATTGGATCACATAACTATCCCTCAACATGCAATAAAGAGTCACTCCAAAGTCACTAATAGCGGAGAACGAACAAAGAGATTATGGTAGGGTATGAAACCACCTCAAAGTTATTCTTTCCAATCAATCTGTTGGGCTACTCCTACAATTGTCACAAACAGCCCTAGAGTTCGTACTAGAATAACACATTAAGACACCAATCAACCAAAACCCTAATGTCACCTAGATACTCCATTGTCACCTCAAGTATCCGTGGGCATGATTATATGATATGCATCACACAATCTCAATTCATCTATTCAACCAACACATAGGACCTCAAAGAGTGCCCCAAAGTTTCTACCAGAGAATCACGATGGAAATGTGTGCCAACCCCTATGCATAGGTTCATGAACCCGCAAGTTGGTCACCAAAACATACATCAAGTGGCACGCGGTATCCCATTGTCACCACAGATATCCACGACAAGACATACATCAAGTGTTCTCAAATCTTTAAAGACTCAATCCGATAAGATTACTTCAAAGGGGAAACTCGATTCATTACAAGAGATAAGAGGGGGAGGAGAAACATAAACTATTTTACTAGCCATAGATTCATCAAAATAAGCAAACAACACATAGAAAACAGGATCTGTCAAAAACAGAACAGTCTGTAGTAATCTGAATCAAACGTATACTTCTGGAGCTCATAAAATTCTCAAATAAATTGCTGGACCTGAGGAATTTATCTATTAATCATATGCAAAAATAATTAACTAAATAGCACTCTCCAAATAAAAATGGAACTAATTCTCGTGAGCGTTAAAGTTTCTGTTTTTTACAGCATGATCGCAAAGACTTTCCCCAAGTCTTCCGAAAGGTTCTACTTGGCACAAACACTAATTAAAAGCATAAAACCACATCTAAGAAGAGGCTAGATGAATTATTTATTACTAAACAGGAGCAAAAAGCAAGAAACAAAAATAAAATTGGGTTGCCTCCCAACAAGAGCTATCGTTTAATGCCCCTAGCTAGGCATGATGATTTCAACGATGCTCACATAAAGGATAACAATTGAAATATAAAGAGAGCATCATGAAGAATATGACTAGCATATTTAAGTCTAACATACTTCCTATGCATAGGGATTTTTTGAGCAAACAACTTATGGGAACAATAATCAACTAGCATAGGAGAGCAAAACAAGCATAATTTCAAGATTTTAAGCACATAGAGAGGAAACTTGATATTATTGCAACTCCTACAAGCATATATTCCTCCCTAATAATAATCTTCAGTAGCATAATGAATGAATTCAACAATATAACCAGCACCTAAAGCATTCTTTTCATGATCTACAAGCATAGAAATTTTACTACTCTCCACATAAGCAAAATTCTTCTCTTGAATAGTAGTGGGAGCAAACTCAACAAACTAACTATCATGTGATTGAAAATTAAGATCAAAATGACAAGTTTCATGGTTATCATTATTCTTTAAAGCATATGTGTCATCACAATAATCATCATAGATAGGAGGCATGCTTTCATCATAATAAATTTGCTCATCAAAACTTGGGGGACAAAAAATATCATCTTCATCAAACATAGCTCCCCCAAGCTTGTGGCTTTGCATATCATTAGCATCATGGATATTCAAGGAATTCATACTAACAACATTGCAATCATGCTCATCATTCAAATATTTAGTGCCAAACATTTTATAGATTTCTTCTTCTAGCACTTGAGCACAATTTTCCTTTCCATCATACTCACGAAAGATATTAAAAAGGTGAAGCGTATGAGACAAACTCAATTCCATTTTTTTATAGTTTTCTTTTATAAACTAAACTAGTGATAAAACAAGAAACTAAAAGACTCGATTGCAAGATCTAAAGATATACCTTCAAGCACTCACCTCCCCGGCAGCGGCGCCAGAAAAGAGCTTGATGTCTACTATAAAACCTTCTTCTTGTAGACGTTGTTGGGCCTCCAAGTGCAGAGGTTTGTAGGACAGTAGCAAATTTCCCTCAAGTGGATGAACTAAGGTTTATCAATCCGTCGGAGGCGTAGGATGAAGATGGTCTCTCTCAAGCAACCCTGCAACCGAATAACAAAGAGTCTCTTGTGTCCCCAACACACCCAATACAATGGTAAATTATATAGGTGCACTAGTTCGGCAAAGAGATGATGATACAAGTGGTATATGGATGGTAGATAATAGTATTTGTAATCTGAAATAATAAAAACAGCAAGGTAGCAAGTGATAAAAGTGAGCGTAAACGATATTGCAATGTGTGGAAACAAGGCCTAGGGTTCATACTTTCGCTAGTGTAAGTTCCCTCAACAATGATAACATAATTGGATCACATAACTATCCCTCAACATGCAACAAAGAGTCACTCCAAAGTCACTAATAGCGGAGAACGAACGAAGAGATTATGGTAGGGTACGAAACCACCTCAAAGTTATTCTTTTCAATCAATCCGTTGGGCTATTCCTATAATTGTCACAAACAACCCTAGAGTTCGTACTAGAATAACACCTTAAGACACAAATCAACCAAAACCCTAATGTCACCTAGATACTCCATTGTCAACTCAAGTATCCGTGGGCATGATTATACGATATGCATCACACAATCTCAATTCATCTATTCAACCAACACATAGGACCTCAAAGAGTGCCCCAAAGTTTCTACCGGAGAATCACGATGAAAACGTGTGCCAACCCCTATGCATAGGTTCATGAACCCGCAAGTTGGTCACCAAAACATACATCAAGTGGCACGCGGTATCCCATTGTCACCACAGATATCCACGGCAAGACATACATCAAGTGTTCTCAAATCTTTAAAGACTCAATTCGATAAGATTACTTCAAAGGGGAAACTCGATTCATTACAAGAGAGAAGAGGGGGAGGAGAAACATAAGATCCAACTATAATAGCAAAGCTCGCGATACAACACGAGAGAGAGAGAGATCAAACACATAGCTACTGGTACATACCCTCAGCCCCGAGGGAGAACTTCTCCCTCCTCATCATGGAGAGCACCGGGATGATGAAGATGGCCACCGGTGAGGGTTCCCCCCCCCCTCCGGCAGGGTGCCGGACCGGGTCTAGATTGGTTTTCGGTGGCTACGGAGGCTTCTGGCGGCGCAACTCCCGATCTATTGTGCGTTCTGGAAGTTTTAGGGTATATGGAGTTATATAGGCAGAATAAGCACGTCAAGGGAGCCACGAGGGCCCCACGAGGCAGGGGGCGCACCCCCACCCTCGTGAGCACCTCGTTTCTTCCTTGACGTGGGTTCCAAGTCCAACAGGTGTGTTTCCTTCCAAAATTAACTTCTCCAGTTGATTTCATTCCGTTTCGACTTCATCTGATATTCCTTTTCTTCAAAACACAGAAATAGGCATAAAACAACAAATCTGGGCTGGGCCTCCGGTTAATAGGTTAGTCCCAAAAATAATATAAAAGTGGATAATAAAGCCCAATATTACCCAAAACAGTAGATAATATAGCATGGAGCAATCAAAAATTATAGATACGTTGGAGACGTATCAAGCATCCCCAAGCTTAATTACTGCTCGTCCTCGAGTAGGTAAATGATAAAAACATAATTTTTGATGCGGAGTGCTACTTGGCATAATTTCAATGTAACTCTTCTTAATTGTGGCATGAATATTCAGATCCATAAGATTCAAGACAAAATTTTAATATTTACATAAAAACAATAATACTTCAAGCATACCAACTAAGCAATTATGTCTTCTCAAAATAACATGGCCAAAGAGAGCTATCCCTACAAAATCATATAGTCTGGCTATGATCCATCTTCACCACACAAAATATTTAAATCATGCACAACCCCGATGAAAAGCCAAGCAATTGTTTCATACTTTTAATGTTCTCAAACTTTTTCAATCTTCACGCAGTACATGAGCGTGAGCCATGGACATAGCACTATAGGTGGAATAGAATGGTGGTTGTGGAGAAGACAAAAAGGCAGAAGATAGTCTCACATTGACTAGGCGTATCAATGGGCTATGGAGATGCCCATTAATAGATATCAATGTGAGTGAGTAGGGATTGCCATGCAACGGATGCACTAGAGCTATAGGTATATGAAAGCTCAACAAAAGAAACTAGTGGGTGTGCATCCAACTTGCTTGCTCACGAAGACCTAGGGCATTTTGAGGAAGCCCATCATTGGAATATACAAGCCAAGTTCTATAATGAAAGATTCCCACTAGTATATGAAAGTAATAACATAGGAGACTCTCTATCATGAAGATCATGGTGCTACTTTGAAGCACAAGTGTGGTAAAAGGATAGTAGCATTGTCCCTTTTATTTTATTTTTTTATTTGGCCTTCCTGTTTTTATTTGGCCTTTCCTTTTTTATTTGGCCTTTTTTTGGGACAATGCTCTATTGAATGATGATCATCACACTTCTATTTATTTACAACTTGATGATACAACTCGATACTAGAACAAGGTATGACTCTATATGAATGCCTCCGGCGGTGTACCGGGATGTGCGATGATGCATGAGTGACATGTATGAAAGAATTATGAACGGTGGCTTTGCCACAAATACAATGTCAACTACATGATCATGCTAAGCAATATGACAATGATGGAGTGTGTTATAATAAACTGGATGGTGGAAAGTTGCATGGCAATATATCTCGGAATGGCTATGGAAATGCCATAATAGGTAGGTATGGTGTCTGTTTTGAGGAAGGTATATGGTGGGTTTATGGTACCGACGAAAGGTGCGCGGTACTAGAGAGGCTAGCAGGGTGGAAGGGTGAGAGTGCATATAATCCATGGACTCAACATTAGTCATAAAGAACTCACATACTTTGTAACGCCCTTGATGCGGCTATATCTCCCACGTGTCGAAGCACGACTTAGAGGCATAACCGCATTGAAAGCAATGTCGCAAGCGAGGTAATCTTCACACAACCCATGTAATACATAAAGGGAAAGAGATACATAGTTAGCTTACAATCGCCACTTCACACAAAACATGAATAAAGCATTACATCATCCAGATACAATCAAGGTCCGTCTACGGAACCAAAATAAAAGAAGACTACCCCCAAATGCTACATAGATCCCCGATCGACCCAACTGGGCTCGACTACTGATCGACTGGAAATGGAACAACATAACGAACACGATCTTCAACGAGCTCCTCCTTGAGCTTGGTTGCGTCACCTGCATGATATCATCGGCACCTGCAAACTGGGTTTGGAAGTATCCGTGAGTCACGGGGACTCAGCAATCTCACACCCTTGCGATCAAGACTATTTAAGCTTATGGGTAAGGTAAAGGTGTGAGGTGGAGCTGTAGCAAGCGACTAGCATATTTGGTGGCTAAACATACGCAAATGAGAGCGAGAAGAGAAGGCAAAAGCACGGTCGAACAACTATGATCAAGAAGTGATCCTAGAACAATCTACGTCAAGCATTACTCCAACACCGTGTTCACCTCCCGGACCCCGCCGAGAAGACACCATCACGGTTACACACGCGGTTGATGCATTTTAATTAAGGTAAACTTCAGGTTTTCTACAACCGGACATTAACAAATTCCCATCTGCCCATAACCGCGGGCACGGCTTTCGAAAGTTCAAACCCTGCAGGGGTGTCCCAACTTAGCCCATCACAAGCTCTCACGATCAACGAAGGATATTCCTTCTCCCAAGACAATCCGATCAGACTCGGCATCCCGGTTACAAGACATCCTCGACAATGGTAAAAACAAGTCCAGCAAAGCCGCTCGAATGTGCCGACAAATCCCGATAGGAGCTACACATATCTCGTTCTCAGGGCACACTCAGATAGGTCAAGCTACGAGTAAAACCAACCCTCGAGTTTCCCCGAGGTGGCCCCGCAGGCTACCCGGTTCGGACCAACACTTAGACAAGCACTGGCCCGGGGGGCTTAAAATAAAGATGAACCTCGAGAGAGCGACTCCCAAGGGAAAAGTAGGTGGTGGTGAGGCAAATGGTAAAACCAAGGTTGGGCCTTGTTGGAGGAGTTTTATTCAAGGCGAACTGTCAAGGGGTTCCCATTATAACCCAACCGCGTAAGGAAGAACATTCTATGAAATAAAAGGCATGTCGGGCCAGATCTGCTCTCCCCATGGGCCTTGCCCAGAACTGTGGAGAGGTGCCAGGAGGGGCGCGCTGGGCTGGCGCGGTCCAGCAGAGGAGCGGCTGGGTCTTGGGCCTTGGAGAGGCTGGGCCGGCTGGCCAGGCCGTAGCCCACGCATCGGCGGTTCCTGTCGTCGTCCTCCTCCTCGATCTAGAGGGGATCAAGGGAAGGCAGGGGCGGCATGGCCTTCGAGCTCCATCGAAGCGACGGGCGCGGCGGCATACGATGGACGGGATCCCTCGGATCCGGCACAGAGGAGGCCGGAGTGGCCGGATCCGGGGTCGGCGCATCCATGGGTGGTTGACGACGGCTGCGGAAGCTTTAGGTGAAGGCGGTGGTTCCCTGCGGGGCAGGAGAGAGAGTGCAAGGTGAGGGAGAGGGATGAGGCCGAAGCAACGAGAGGGGAGAGCAGGCGGAGATGCACTAGCCAGGAGGAGGTCCGGCGACCGGCCGCCGGCAGCGGCTGCACTTGTTGCCGGAGTGAGGAGGAGGTCGGGATCCAGGCTCCTCCCGATCCAGACGAGCGATGCAGCGGGGAGCTCGGGTGCGCGCGGGTGGACTCGGGCTCAGATCGGCAGCGGCGGGCCGGATGCGGGCCTGCAGGGTCGCAGCGAAGTGGGGCGACGGGGAGCCAGGTGGTGACCTGCGGTAGGCCGATCCAGCGGCTGGGTGGCGGCGCTGAAGGAAATATGCCCTAGAGGCAATAATAAAGTTATTATTTATTTCCTTATATCATGATAAAAGTTTATTATTCATGCTATAATTGTATTAACCGGAAACATAATGCATGTGTGAATACATAGACAAAAAGAGTGTCACTAGTATGCCTCTACTTGACTAGCTCGTTAATCAAAGATGGTTATGTTTCCTGACCATGGACAAAGAGTTGTTATTTGATTAACGGGATCACATCATTAATCGAATGATCTGATTGACATGACCCATTCCATTAGCTTAGCACCCGATCGTTTAGTATGTTGCTATTGCTTTCTTCATGACTTATACATGTTCCTATGACTATGAGATTATGTAACTCCCATGTGCCGGAGGAACACTTTATGTGCTACCAAACGTCACAACGTAACTGGGTGATTATAAAGGTGCTCTACAGGTTTCTCCAAAGGTACATGTTGCGTTGACGTATTTTGAGATTAGGATTTGTCACTCCGATCGTCGGAGAGGTATCTCTGGGCCCTCTTGGTAATGCACATCACTTAAGCCTTGCAAGCATTGCAACTAATGAGTTAGTTGCGGGATGATGTATTACGGAACGAGTAAAGAGACTTGCCGGTAACGAGATTGAACTAGGTATTGGATACCGACGATCGAATCTCGGGCAAGTAACATACCGATGACAAAGGGAACAACGTATGTTGTTATGCGGTCTGACCGATAAAGATCTTCGTAGAATATGTAGGAGCCAATATGGGCATCCAGGTCCCGCTATTGGTTATTGACCGGAGACATGTCTCGGTCGTGTCTACATTGTTCTTGAACCCGTAGGGTCCGCACGCTTAAGGTTTCGATGACAGTTATATTATGAGTTTATACGTTTTGACGTACCGAAGGTTGTTCGGAGTCCCGGATGTGATCACGGACATGACGAGGAGTCTCGAAATTGTCGAGACATAAAGATTGATATATTGGCAGCCTATGTTTGGATATCGGAAGTGTTCCGGGTGAAATCGGTATTTTACCGGAGTACCGGGAGGTTACCGGAACCCCCCGGGAGCTATATGGGCCTTAGTGGGCCTTAGTGGAAAAGAGAAGAGGCAGCCTGAGATGAGCCGCGCGCCCCTCCCCTCCCTTGGTCCGAATAGGACAAGGAGAGGGGGCCGGCCCCCCTTTCTCTTTTCCCCCCTCCGCGAATCCTATTCCAACTAGGATTGGGGGGGGGGGGGAATCCTACTCCCGGAGGGAGTAGGACTCCTCCTGGCGCGCCTCTCCTAGGCCGGCTGCACCCCCCCTTTGAGCCTTTATATACGGAGGCAGGGGCACCCCAGAGGAACACAAGTTGATCCAGGTGATCATATTCTTAGCCGTGTGCGGCGCCCCCTGCCACCATAGTCCCCGATAATATTGTAGCGGTGCGTAGGCGAAGCCCTGCGACAGTAGTACATCAAGACCGTCACCACACCGTCGTGCTGACGGAACTCTTCCCCGACACTTTGCTGGATCGGAGTCCGGGGATCGTCATCGAGCTGAACGTGTGCTAGAACTCGGAGGTGTCGTAGTTTCGGTGCTTGATCGGTCGGGCCGTGGAGACGTATGACTACATCAACCAAACGCTTCCGTTGTCGATCTACAAGGGTACGTAGATCACACTTCCCCCTCTCGTTGCTATGCATCACCATGATCTTGCGTGTGCGTAGGAATTTTTTTGAAATTACTACGTTCCCCAACAGTGGCATCCGAGCCTAGGTTTTATGTGTGTTCATGTTATATGCACGAGTAGAACACAAGTGAGTTGTGGGCGATATAAGTCATACTGCTTACCAGCATGTCATACTTTGGTTCGGCGGTATTGTTGGATGAAGCGGCCCGGACCGACTTTACGCGTACGCTTACGCGAGACCGGTTCTCCCAACGTGCTTTGCACATAGGTGGCTTGCGGGTGATAGTTTCTCCAACTTTAGTTGAACCGAGTGTGGCTACGCCCGGTCCTTGCGAAGGTTAAAACAGCACCAACTTGACAAACTATCGTTGTGGTTTTGATGCGTAGGTAAGATTGGTTCTTTCTTAAGCCCGTAGCAGCCACGTAAAACTTGCAACAACAAAGTAGAGGATGTCTAACTTGTTTTTGCAGGGCATGTTGTGATGTGATATGGTCAAGACATGATGCTGAATTTTATTGTATGAGATGATCATGTTTTGTAACCAAGTTATCGGCAACTGGCAGGAGCCATATGGTTGTCGCTTTATTGTATGCAATGCAATCGCGCTGTAATGCTTTACTTTATCACTAAGCGGTAGCGATAGTCGTGGAAGCATAAGATTGGCGAGACGACAACGATGCTACGATGGAGATCAAGGTGTCGCACTGGTGACGATGGTGATCATGACGGTGCTTCAGAGATGGAGATCACAGGCACAAGATGATGATGGCCATATCATATCACTTATATTGATTGCATGTGATGTTTATCTTTTATGCATCTTATCTTGCTTTGATTGATGGTAGCATTATAAGATGATCTCTCACTAAATTATCAAGAAGTGTTCTCCCTGAGTATGCACCGTTGCGAAAGTTCTTCGTGCTGAGACACCACGTGATGATCGGGTGTGATAAGCTCTACGTTCAAATACAACGGGTGCAAAACAGTTGCACACGCGAAATACTCAAGGTTATACTTGACGAGCCAAGCATATGCAGATATGGCCTCGGAACACGGAGACCGAAAGGTCGAGCGTGAATCATATAGTAGATATGATCAACATAGTGATGTTCACCAATGAAACTACTCCATCTCATGTGATGATCGGACATGGTTTAGTTGATTTGGATCACGTGATCACTTAGAGGATTAGAGGGATGTCTATCTAAGTGGGAGTTCTTTAAGTAATTTGATTAATTGAACTTAAATTTATCATGAACTTAGTACCTGATAGTATCTTGCTTATGTATGTTTGATTCTAGATAGATGGCCCGTGCTGTTGTTCCGTTGAATTTTAATGCGTTCCTTGAGAAAGCAAAGTTGAAAGATGATGGTAGCAATTACACGGACTGGGTCCGTAACTTGAGGATTATCCTCATTGCTGCACAGAAGAATTACGTCCTGGAAGCACCGCTGGGTGCCAGGCCTGCTGCTGGAGCAACACCAGATGTTATGAACGTCTGGCAGAGCAAAGTTGATGACTACTCGATAGTTCAGTGTGCCATGCTTTACGGCTTAGAATCGGGACTTCAACGACGTTTTGAACGTCATGGAGCATATGAGATGTTCGAGGAGTTGAAGTTAATATTTCAAGCAAATGCCTGGATTGAGAGATATGAAGTCTCCAATAAGTTCTATAGCTGCAAGATGGAGGAGAACAGGTCTGTCAGTTAGCATATACTCAAAATTTCTGGGTATAATAATCACTTGTTTCAGATGGGAGTTAATCTTCCAGATGATTGCGTCATTGACATAATTCTCCAATCACTGCCACCAAGCTACAAGAGCTTCGTGGTGAACTATAATATGCAAGGGATGAATAAGACTATTCCCGAGCTCTTCGCAATGCTGAAAGCTGCGGAGGTAGAAATCAAAAAGGATCATCAAGTGTTGATGGTCAACAAGACCACTAGTTTCAAGAAAAAGGGCAAAGGGAAGAAGAAGGGGAACTTCAAGAAGAACAGCAAGCAAGTTGCTGCTCAAGAGAAGAAACCCAAGTCTGGACCTAAGCCTGAAACTGAGTGTTTCTACTGCAAGCAGACTGGTCACTGAAAGCAGAACTGCCCCAAGTATTTGGCGGATAAGAAGGATGGCAAGGTGAACAAAGGTATATGTGATATACATGTTATTGATGTGTACCTTACTAATGCTCGCAGTAGCACCTGGGTATTTGATACTGGTTCTGTTGCTAATATTTGCAACTCGAAACAGGGACTACGGATTAAGCGAAGATTGTCTAAGGACGAGGTGACGATGCGCGTGGGAAACGGTTCCAAAGTCGATGTGATCGCGGTCGGCACGCTACCTCTACATGTACCTTCGGGATTAGTATTAGACCTAAATAATTGTTATTTGGTGCCAGCGTTGAGCATGAATATTATATCTGGATCTTGTTTAATGCGAGACGATTATTCATTTAAATCAGAGAATAATGGTTGTTCTATTTATATGAGTAATATCTTTTATGGTCATGCACCCTTGAAGAGTGGTCTATTCTTATTGAATCTCGATAGTAGTGACACACATATTCATAATGTTGAAGCCAAAAGATGCAGAGTTGATAATGATGGTGCAACTTATTTGTGGCACTGCCGTTTAGGTCATATTGGTGTAAAGCGCATGAAGAAACTCCATACTGATGGACATTTGGAGCCACTTGATTATGAATCACTTGGTACTTGCGAACCGTGCCTCATGGGAAAGATGACTAAAACACCGTTCTCCGGTACTATGGAGAGAGCAACAGATTTGTTGGAAATCATACATACAGATGTATGTGGTCCGATGAATATTGAGGCTCGTGGCGGATATCGTTATTTTCTCACCTTCACAGATGACTTAAGCAGATATGGGTATATCTACTTAATGAAACATAAGTCTGAAACATTTGAAAAGTTCAAAGAATTTCATAGTGAAGTTGAAAATCATCGTAACAAGAAAATAAAGTTTCTACGATCTGATGGTGGAGGAGAATATTTGAGTTATGAGTTTGGTGTACATTTGAAACAATGCGGAATAGTTTCGCAACTCACGCCACCCGGAACACCACAGCGTAATGATGTGTCCGAACGTCGTAATCATACTTTATTAGATATGGTGCAATCTATGATGTCTCTTACTGATTTACCGCTACCGTTTTGGGGTTATGCTTTAGAGACGGCTGCATTCAC
Organism: Triticum aestivum; assembly: GCF_018294505.1. Lineage (NCBI taxonomy): Eukaryota > Viridiplantae > Streptophyta > Magnoliopsida > Poales > Poaceae > Triticum > Triticum aestivum. The sequence continues at coordinate 658,315,399 of NC_057800.1, read as the reverse complement.
GTTAAATAGGGCACCATCAAAATCCGTTGAGACGACGCCTTATGAACTATGGTTTGACAAGAAACCAAAGTTGTCGTTTCTGAAAGTTTGGGGCTGCGATGCTTATGTGAAAAAGCTTGAACCTGATAAGCTCGAACCCAAATCGGAGAAATGTGTCTTCATAGGATATCCAAAGGAAAGTATTGGATACACCTTCTATCAAAGATTCGAAGGCAATACTTTTGTTGCTAAATTCAGAAACTTTCTGGAGAAGGAGTTTCTCTCGAAAGATGTGAGTGGGAGGAAAGTAGAACTTGATGAGGTAACTGTACCTGCTCCCTTATTGGAAATTAGTACATCACAGAAAACTGTTTCTGCGGCACCTACACCAATCAGTGAGGAAGCTAATGATAATGATCATGAAACTTCAGGACAAGGTACTACTGAACCTCGTAGATCAACCAGAGTGAGATCCGCGCCAGAGTGGTACGGTAATCCTGTTCTGGAAATCATGCTGCTAGATCATGATGAACCTACGAACTATGAAGAAGCGATGGTGAGCCCAGATTCCGCAAAATGGCTTGAAGCCATGAAATCTGAGATGGGATCCATGTATGAGAACAAAGTATGGACTTTGGTTGACTTGCCCGATGATCGGCAAGCAATTGAGAATAAATGGATCTTCAAGAAGAAGACTGACGCTGACGGTAATATTACTGTCTACAAAGCTCGACTTGTCGCAAAAGGTTTTCGACAAGTTCAAGGGGTTGACTACGATGAGACCTTCTCACCCGTAGCGATGCTTAAGTCTGTCCGAATCATGTTAGCAATTGCCGCATTTTATGATTATGAAATTTGGCAGATGGATGTCAAAACTGCATTCCTGAATGGATTTTTGGAAGAAGAGTTGTATATGATGCAACCGGAAGGTTTTGTCGATCCAAAGGGAGCTAACAAAGTGTGCAAGCTCCAGCGATCCATTTATGGACTGGTGCAAGCCTCTCGGAGTTGGAATCAACGCTTTGATAGTGTGATCAAAGCATTTGGTTTTATACAGACTTTCGGAGAAGCCTATATTTACAAGAAAGTGAGTTGGAGCTCTGTAGCATTTCTGATATTATATGTGGATGACATATTACTGATTGGAAATGATATAGAATTTCTGGATAGCATAAAGGGATACTTGAATAAGAGTTTTTCAATGAAAGACCTCGGTGAAGCTGCTTACATATTAGGCATAAAGATCTATAGAGATAGATCAAGACGCTTAATTGGACTTTCACAAAGCACATACCTTGATAAGATTTTGAAGAAGTTCAAAATGGATCAAGCAAAGAAAGGGTTATTGCCTGTGTTACAAGGTGTGAAGTTGAGTCAGACTCAATGCCCGACCACTGTAGAAGATAGAGAGAAAATGAAAGATGTTCCCTATGCTTCAGCCATAGGCTCTATCATGTATGCAATGCTGTGTACCAGACCTGATGTGTGCCTTGCTATAAGTCTAGCAGGGAGGTACCAAAGTAATCCAGGAGTGGATCACTGGACAGCGGTCAAGAACATCCTGAAATACCTGAAAAGGACTAAGGATATGTTTCTCGTATATGGAGGTGACAAAGAGCTCATCGTAAACGGTTACGTTGATGCAAGCTTTGACACTGATCCGGACGATTCTAAATCGCAAACCGAATACGTGTTTACATTAAACGGTGGAGCTGTCAGTTGGTGCAGTTCTAAACAAAGCGTCGTGGCGGGATCTACATGTGAAGCGGAGTACATAGCTGCTTGGGAAGCAGCAAACGAAGGAATCTGGATGAAGGAGTTCATATCCGATCTAGGTGTCATACCTAGTGCATCGGGTCCAATGAAAATCTTTTGTGACAATACTGGTGCAATTGCCTTGGCAAAGGAATCCATATTTCACAAGAGAACCAAACACATCAAGAGACGCTTCAATTCCATCCGGGATCTAGTCCAGGTGGGAGACATAGAGATTTGCAAGATACATACGGAGCTGAATGTAGCAGACCCGTTGACTAAGCCTCTTCCACGGCAAAACATGATCAGCACCAAAGCTCCATGGGTGTTAGAATCATTACTGTGTAATCTAGATTATTGACTCTAGTGCAAGTGGGAGACTGAAGGAAATATGCCCTAGAGGCAATAATAAAGTTATTATTTATTTCCTTATATCATGATAAAAGTTTATTATTCATGCTAGAATTGTATTAACCGGAAACATAATACATGTGTGAATACATAGACAAACAGAGTGTCACTAGTATGCCTCTACTTGACTAGCTCGTTAATCAAAGATGGTTATGTTTCCTGACCATGGACAAAGAGTTGTTATTTGATTAACGGGGTCACATCATTAGTCGAATGATCTGATTGACATGACCCATTCCATTAGCTTAGCACCCGATCGTTTAGTATGTTGCTATTGCTTTCTTTATGACTTATACATGTTCCTATGACTATGAGATTATGTAACCCCCGTGTGCCGGAGGAACACTTTGTGTGCTACCAAACGTCACAACGTAACTGGGTGATTATAAAGGTGTTCTACAGGTGTCTCCAAAGGTACATGTTGGGTTGACGTATTTCGAGATTAGGATTTGTCACTCCGATCGTCGGAGAGGTATCTCTGGGCCCTCTCGGTAATGCACATCACTTAAGCCTTGCAAGCATTGCAACTAATGAGTTAGTTGCGGGATGATGTATTACGGAACAAGTAAAGAGACTTGCCGGTAACGAGATTGAACTAGGTATTGGATACCGACGATCGAATCTCGGGCAAGTAACATACGATGACAAAGGGAACAACGTATGTTGTTATGCGGTCTGACCGATAAAGATCTTCGTATAATATGTAGGAGCCAATATGGGCATCCAGGTCCCGCTATTGGTTATTGACCGGAGACATGTCTCGGTCATGTCTACATTGTTCTCGAACCCGTAGGGTCCGCACGCTTAAGGTTTCGATGACAGTTATATTATGAGTTTATACGTTTTGATGTACCGAAGGTTGTTCAGAGTCCCGGATGTGATCACGGACATGACGAGGAGTCTCGAAATGGTCGAGACATAAAGATTGATATATTGGAAGCCTATGTTTTTGTTGGGGAACGTAGTAATTTCAAAAAAATTCCTACGCACACGCAAGATCATGGTGATGCATAGCAACGAGGGGAGAGTATGATCTACGTACCCTTGTAGATCGCAACGGAAGCGTTGACACAACGTGGAGGAAGTAGTCGTCCGTCTTCTTCCCGATCTGACCGATCCAAGCACCGTTACTCCGGCACCTCCGAGTTCTTAGCACACGTTCAGCTCGATGACGATCCTCGGGCTCCGATCTAGCAAAGCGTCGAGGAAGAGTTCCGTCAGCACGACGGCGTGATGACGATCTTGATGTTTTACCGACGCAGGGCTTCGCCTAAGCACTACAACGATATGACTGAGGTGGAATATGGTGGCAGGGGGCACCGCACACGGCTAAGGAACGATCACCAAGGATCAACTTGTGTGTCTTAGGGTGCCCCTTGCCTCAGTATATAAAGGATGGAGGAGGAGGAGGCCGGCCAAGGCATAAGGTGCGGCCAGGATGGGAGTCCTACTAGGACTCCAAGTCCTAGTAGGAGTCCATCAAGAGGGGAGGAAGGGAGAAGGAAGTGGAGGAGTAGGAAAGGTGGCCGGCCCCCTTTTCCCTAGTCCAATTCGGACTAGAGGGGACGGGGGGCGCAGCAGCCTTTTTCCTCTTCCCACTAAAGCCCATCAAGGCCCATTACTTCTCCCGTAACTACCCGGTACTCCGAAAAATACCCGAATCACTTGGAACCTTTCCGATGTCCGAATATAGTTGTCCAATATATCGATCTTTACGTCTCGACCATTTCGAGACTCCATGTCCCTGATCTCATCCGGGACTCCGAACTCCTTCGGTACATCAAAACTCATAAACTCATAATATAACTATCATCGAAACCTTAAGCGTGCGGACCCTACGGTTCGAGAACAATGTAGACATGACCGAGACACGTCTCCGGTCAATAACCAATAGCGGGACCTGGATGCCCATATTGGCTCCTACATATTCTACGAAGATCTTTATCGGTCAGACCGCATAACAACATACGTTGTTCCCTTTGTCATCGGTATGTTACTTGCCCGAGATTCGATCGTCGGTATCCAATACCTAGTTCAATCTCGTTACCGGCAAGTCTCTTTACTCGTTCTGTTATACATCATCCCGCAACTAACTTATTAGTTGCAATGCTTGCAAGGCTTAAGTGATGTGCATTACCGAGAGGGCCCAGAGATACCTCTCCGACAATCGGAGTGACAAATCCTATTCTCGAAATACGCCAACCCAACATCTACCATTGGAGACACCTGTAGTACTCCTTTATAATCACCCAGTTACGTTGTGATGTTTGGTAGCACCCAAAGTGTTCCTCCGGCAAACGGGAGTTGCATAATCTCATAGTCATAGGAACATGTATAAGTCATGAAGAAAGCAATAGCAACATACTAAACGATCGGGTGCTAAGCTAATGGAATGGGTCATGTCAATCAGATCATTCAACTAATGATGTGATCCCGTTAATCAAATAACAACTCTTTGTTCATGGTTAGGAAACATAACCATCTTTGATTAACGAGCTAGTCAAGTAGAGGCATACTAGTGACACTCTGTTTGTCTATGTATTCACACATGTATTATGTTTCCGGTTAATACAATTCTAGCATGAATAATAAACATTTATCATGATATAAGGAAATAAATAATAACTTTATTATTGCCTCTAGGGCATATTTCCTTCAGTCTCCCACTTGCACTAGAGTCAATAATCTAGTTCACATCGCCATGTGTTTTAACAGCAATAGTTTACATCACCATGTGATTAACACCCATAGTTCACATCGTCATGTGACCAACACTCAAAGGGTTTACTAGAATCAGTAATCTAGTTCACATATCTATGTGATTAACACCCAAAGAGTACTAAGGTGTGATCATGTTTTGCTTGTGAGATAATTTTAGTCAACGGGTCTGTCACATTCAGATCCGTAAGTATTTTGCAAGTTCTATGTCTACAATGCTCTACACGGAGCTACTCTAGCTAATTGCTCCCACTTTCAATATGTATCCAGATTGAGACTTTAGATTCATCTGGATCAGTGTCAAAAACTTGCATCGACGTAACCCTTTACGATGAACCTTTTTGTCACGTCCATAATCGAGAAACATATCCTTATTTCACTAAGGATAATTCTGACCGCTGTCCAGTGATCTACTCCTAGCTCACTATTGTACTCCCTTGCCAAATCAATGCAGGGTATACAATAGATCTGGTATACAGCATGACATACTTTATAGAACCTATGGCCAAGGCATAGGGAATGACTTTCATTCTCTTTCTATCTTCTGTCGTGGTCGGGCTTTGAGTCTTACTCAACTTCACACTTTGCAATACAGACAAGAACTCTTTCTTTGACTGCTCCATTTTGAACTACTTCAAAATCTTGTCAAGGTATGTACTCATTGAAAAAACTTATCAAGCGTCTTCATCTATCTCTATAGATCTTGAAGCTCAATATGTAAGCAGCTTCACCGAAGTCTTTCTTTGAAAAACTCCTTTCAAACACTCCTTTTATGCTTTACAGAATAATTCTACATTATTTCCGATCAACAATATGTCATTCACATATACTTATCAGAAATGCTGTAGTGCTCCCACTCACTTTCTCGTAAATACAGGCTTCACCGCAAGTCTGTATAAAACTATATGCTTTGATCAACTCATCAAAGTGTATATTCCAACTCCGAGATGCTTGCACCAGTCCACAGATGGATCGCTTGAGCTTGCACATTTTGTTAGCACCTTTCGGATTGCCAAAACCTTCTGTTGCATCATATACAACTCTTCTTTAATAAATCCATTAAGGAATGCAGTTTTGTTTATCCATTTGCCAGATTTCATAAAATGCAGCACTTACTAACATGATTCGGACAGACTCAAGCATAGATACGAGTGAGAAGCTCTCATCGTAGTCAACACCTTGAACTTGTCGAAAACCTTTTGCGACAATTCTAGCTTTGTAGATAGTAACACTACTATCAGCGTCCGTCTTCCTCTTGAAGATCCATTTATTCTCAATTGCTTGCCGATCATCGGGCAAGTCAACCAAAGTCCATACTTTGTTCTCATACATGGATCCCATCTCAGATTTCATGGCTTCAAGCCACTTTGCAGAATCTGGGCTCACCATCGCTTCTTCATAGTTCGTAGATTCGTCATGGTCAAGTAACATGACCTCCAGAACAGGATTACCGTACCACTCTGGTGCGGATCTCACTCTGGTTTACCTACGAGATTCGGTAGTAGCATGATCTGAAGTTACATGATCATCATCATTAGCTTCCTCACTAATTGGTGTAGTAGTCACAAGAACAGATTTTTGTGATGAACTACTTTCCAATAAGGTAGAAGGTACAATTACCTTATCAAGTTATCTACTTTCGTCCCACTCACTTCTTTCAAGAGAAACTCCTTCTCTAGAAAGGATCCATTATAAGCAACGAATGTCTTGCCTTAGGATCTGTGATAGAAGGTGTACCCAACAGTCTCCTTTGGGTATCCTATGAAGACATATTTCTCCGATTTGGGTTTGAGCTTATCAGGATGAAACTTTTTCTCATAAGCATCGCAACCCCAAACTTCAAGAAACGACAACTTTGGTTTCTTGCCAAACCATAGTTTATAAGGCGTCGTCTCGACGGATATAGATGGTGCCCCTTTTTAACGTGAATGCAGCTGTCTCTAATGCATGACCCCAAAAACGATAGTGGTAAATCGGTAAGAAACATCATAGATTGCACTATATCCAATAAAGTACGGTTATGACGTTCGGACACACCATTGCATTGTGGTGTTCCAGGTGGCGTGAGTAGTGAAACTATTTCACATTGTTTTTAACTGAAGGCCAAACTCGTAACACAAATATTTTACCTCTGCGATCATATCGTAGAAACTTTTATTTTCTTGTTACGATGATTCTCCACTTCACTCTGAAATTCTTTGAACTTTTCAAATGTTTCAGACTTGTGTTTCATCAAGTAGATATACTCATATCTGCTCAAATCATCTGTGAAGATCAGAAAATAATGATACCTGTCGCGAGCCTCAATATTCATCGGACCACATACATCAGTATGTATGATTTCCAACAAATCTCTTGCTCGCTCCATTGTTCCGAAGAACAGAGTTTTAGTCATCTTGCCCATGAGGCATGGTTCGCAAGCATCAACTGATTCATAATCAAGTGATTCCAAAAGCCCATCAGCATGGAGTTTCTTCATGCGCTTTACACCAATATGACCTAAACATCAGTGCCACAAATAAGTTGCACTATCATTATTAACTTTGCATCTTTTGGTTTCAATATTATGATTATGTGTATTACTACGATCGAGATCCAACGAACTATTTTCATTGGGTGTGTAACCATATAAGGTTTTATTCATGTAAACAGAATAACAATTTATTCTCTTACTTAAATGAATAACCGTATTACAATAAACATGATCAAATCATATTCATGCTCAACGCAAACACCAAATAACACTTATTTAGGTTCAACACTAATCCCAAAATTATAGGGAGTGTGCGATGATGATCATATCAATCTTGGAACCACTTCCAACACACATCGTCACTTCACCTTTAACTAGTCTCTGTTTATTCTGCAACTCCCGTTTCGAGTTACTAATCTTAGCAACTGAACTAGTATTAAATACTGAGGGTTTGCTATAAACACTATTAAAGTACACATCAATAACATGTATATCAAATATACTTATGTTCACATTGCCATCCTTCTTATCCTCCAATCACTTGGGGTAGTTCCGCTTCCAGTGACCAGTCTCTTTGCAGTAGAAGCACTTAGTCTCAGGCTTAGGACCAGACTTGGGCTTCTTCACTTGAGCAGCAACTTGCTTGCTGTTCTTCTTGAAGTTCCCCTTTCTTCCATCTGCCCTTTTCTTGAAACTAGTGATCTTGTCAACCATCAACACTTGATGTTTTTCTTGATTTCTACCTTCGTTGATTTCAGCATCACGAAGAGCTTGGGAGTTGTTTCCGTTATCCTTTGCATATTATAGTTCATCATGAAGTTCTACTAACTTGGTGATGGTGACTGGAGAATTCTGTCAATCACTATCTTATCTGGAAGATTAACTCCCACTTGATTCAAGCGATTGTAGTACCCAGACAATCTGAGCACATGCTCACTAGTTGAGCGATTCTCCTCCATCTTTTAGCTATAGAACTTGTTGGAGACTTCATATCTCTCAACTCGGGTATTTGCTTGAAATATTAACTTTAACTCCTGGAACATCTCATATGGTCCATGACGTTCAAAGCGTCTTTGAAATCCCGATTCTAAGCCGTTAAGCATGGTGCACTAAACTATCAAGTAGTCATCATATTGAGCTAGCCAAACGTTCATAACGTCTGCATCTGCTCTTGCAATAGGTCTGTCACCTAGCGGTGCATCAAAGACACAATTCTTCTGTGCAGCAATGAGGATAAACCTCAGATCACGGATGCAATCCGCATCATTGCTACTAACATCTTTCAACACAATTTTCTCTAGGAACATATCAAAAATAAACACAGGGAAGCAACAACGCGAGCTATTGATCTACAACATAATTTGCAAAATAATACCAGGACTAAGTTCATGATAAATTTAAGTTCAATTAATCATATTACTTAAGAACTCCCACTTAGATAGATATCCCTCTAATCCTCTAAGTGATCACGTGATCCAAATCAACTAAACCATAACCGATCATCACGTGAGATGGAGTAGTTTTCAATGGTGAACATCGTTATGTTGATCATATCTACTATATGATTCACGCTCGACCTTTCGGTCTCCGTGTTCCGAGGCCATATCTGTATATGCTTGGCTCGTCAAGTATAACCTGAGTATTCCGCGTGTGCAACTGTTTTGCACCCGTTGTATTTGGACGTAGAGCTTATCACACCCGATCATCACGTGGTGTCTGGGCACGACGAACTTTGGCAATGGTGCATACTCAGGGAGAACACTTCTTGATAATTTAGTGAGAGATCATCTTATAATGCTACCGTCAATCAAAGCAAGATAAGATGCATAAAAGATAAACATCACATGCAATCAATATTAGTGATATGATATGGCCATCATCATCTTGTGCTTGTGATCTCCATCTCCGAAGCACCATCATGATCACCATCGTCACCGGCGCGACACCTTGATCTCCATCGTAGCATCGTTGTCGTCTCGCCAATCTTATGCTTCCACGACTATCACTACCGCTTAGTAATAAAGTAAAGCATTACATCGCGATTGCATTGCATACAATAAAGCGACAACCATATGGCTCCTGCCAGTTGCCGATAACTCGGTTACAAAACATGATCATCTCATACAATAAAATTTAGCATCATGCCTTGACCATATCACATCACAACATGCCCTGCAAAAACAAGTTAGACGTTCTCTACTTTGTTGTTGCAAGTTTTACGTGGCTGCTACGGGATTAAGCAAGAACCAATCTCACCTACGCATCAAAACCACAACGATAGTTTGTCAAATAGACTCTGTTTTAACCTTCTCAAGGACCGGGTGTAGCCACACTCGGTTCAACTAAAGTTGGAGAGACAGTCGCCCGCAAGCCATCTATGTGCAAAGCACGTCGAGGGAACCGGTCTCGCGTAAGCGTACGCGTAAGGTTGGTCCGGGTCGTCTCGTCCAACAATACCGCCGAACCAAAGTATGACATGCTGGTAGGCAGTATGACTTGTATCGCCCACAACTCACTTGTGTTCTACTCGTGCAAATAACATCAAACCATAAAACCTAGGCTCTGATACCACTGTTGGGGAACGTAGTAATTTCAAAAAAATTCCTTCGCACACGCAAGATCATGGTGATGCATAGCAACGAGGGGAGAGTATGATCTACGTACCCTTGTAGATCGCAACGGAAGCGTTGACACAACATGGAGGAAGTAGTCGTACGTCTTCTTCCCGATCCGACCGATCCAAGCACCGTTACTCCGGCACCTCCGAGTTCTTAGCACACGTTCAGCTCGATGAGGATCCTCGGGCTCCGATCCAGCAAAGCGTCGAGGAAGAGTTCCGTCAGCACGACGGCGTGATGACGATCTTGATGTTTTACCGACGCAGGGCTTCGCCTAAGCACTACAACGATATGACCGAGGTGGAATATGGTGGCAGGGGGCACCGCACACGGCTAAGGAACGATCACCAAGGATCAACTTGTGTGTCTTAGGGTGCCCTTGCCTCAGTATATAAAGGATGGAGGAGGAGGAGGCCGGCCAAGGCATAAGGTGCGGCCAGGATGGGAGTCCTACTAGGACTCCAAGTCCTAGTAGGAGTCCATCAAGAGGGGAGGAAGGGAGAAGGAAGTGGAGGAGTAGGAAAGGTGGCCGGCCCCCTTTTCCCTAGTCCAATTCGGACTAGAGGGGAGGGGGGGCGCAGCAGCCTTTTTCCTCTTCCCACTAAAGCCCATCAAGGCCCATTACTTCTCCCGTAACTACCCGGTACTCCGAAAAATACCCGAATCACTCGGAACCTTTCCGATGTCCGAATATAGTCGTCCAATATATCGATCTTTACGTCTCGACCATTTCGAGACTCCTCGTCATGTCCCCGATCTCATCCGGGACTCCGAACTCCTTCGGTACATCAAAACTCATAAACTCATAATATAACTGTCATCGAAACCTTAAGCGTGCGGACCCTACGGTTCGAGAACAATGTAGACATGACCGAGACACGTCTCCGGTCAATAACCAATAGCGGGACCTGGATGCCCATATTGGCTCCTACATATTCTACGAAGATCTTTATCGGTCAGACCGCATAACAACATACGTTGTTCCCTTTGTCATCGGTATGTTACTTGCCCGAGATTCGATCGTCGGTATCCAATACCTAGTTCAATCTTGTTACCGGCAAGTCTCTTTACTCGTTCTGTAATACATCATCCCGCAACTAACTTATTAGTTGCAATGCTTGCAAGGCTTAAGTGATGTGCATTACCGAGAGGGCCCAGAGATACCTCTCCGACAATCGGAGTGACAAATCCTATTCTCGAAATACGCCAACCCAACATCTACCATTGGAGACACCTGTAGTACTCCTTTATAATCACCCAGTTACGTTGTGACGTTTGGTAGCACCCAAAGTGTTCCTCCGGCAAACGGGAGTTGCATAATCTCATAGTCATAGGAACATGTATAAGTCATGAAGAAAGCAATAGCAACATACTAAACGATCGGGTGCTAAGCTAATGGAATGGGTCATGTCAATCAGATCATTCAACTAATGATGTGATCCCGTTAATCAAATAACAACTCTTTGTTCATGGTTAGGAAACATAACCATCTTTGATTAATGAGCTAGTCAAGTAGAGGCATACTAGTGACACTCTGTTTGTCTATGTATTCACACATGTATTATGTTTCCGGTTAATACAATTCTAGCATGAATAATAAACATTTATCATGATATAAGGAAATAAATAATAACTTTATTATTGCCTCTAGGGCATATTTCCTTCAGTTTGGATATCAGAAGTGTTCCGGGTGAAATCGGGATTTTACCGGAGTACCGGGAGGTTACCGGAACCCCCCGGGAGCTATATGGGCCTTAGTGGGCCTTAGTGGAAAAGAGAAGAGGCAGCCTGAGATGGGCCGCGCGCCCCTCCCCTCCCTTGGTCCGAATAGGACAAGGAGAGGGGGTCGGCCCCCCTTTCTCTTTTCCCCCCTCCGCGAATCCTATTCCAACTAGGATTGGGGGGGGGGGTCCTACTCCCGGAGGGAGTAGGACTCCTCCTGGCGCGCCTCTCCTAGGCCGGCCGCACCCCCCCTTTGAGCCTTTATATACGGAGGCAGGGGCACCCCAGAGGAACACAAGTTGATTCACGTGATCATATTCTTAGCCGTGTGCGGCGCCCCCTGCCACCATAGTCCTCGATAATATTGTAGCGGTGCGTAGGCGAAGCCCTGCGACAGTAGTACATCAAGATCGTCACCACGCCATCGTGCTGACGGAACTCTTCCCCGACACTTTGCTGGATCGGAGTCCGGGGATCATCATCGAGCTGAACGTGTGCTAGAACTCGGAGGTGCCGTAGTTTCGGTGCTTGATAGGTCAGGCCATGGAGACGTACGACTACATCAACCAAACGCTTCCGTTGTCGATCTACAAGGGTACGTAGATCACACTTTCCCCTCTCGTTGCTATGCATCACCATGATCTTGCGTGTGCGTAGGAATTTTTTTGAAATTACTACGTTCCCCAACAGGCGCAGCCACTGTGACGCTGCCAAGTGGCGCTGGTGAGGTGGCTGGCACCGGATTTGGAGGGGGGAGGCGGCTGATGGCACAATATTTGAGGAAGGAGGCGGCAGGGAGGTAGGGGAAGGGCTAGGCTGCCAAATGTGGAAGGGGTTTGTCCATATATATGCAGGGATGGCTAGGGTTTGGGTTTAGGGGGGTTTTTAGGAGCGTTTCGGGGCCTCCGATCGCGATCTGACGGTCCGGAATGAAGGGGGGTTTAGGTGGGATGCATGTGGGTTGTGAAAAGAGGTTGGGCTGAGATGAGAGGAGAGGAGTGCAGACCGGCAACTGTTTCCAGAGACCGAAAACACCCGACGTTTTGACCGACTATAATGTCGCTATAGCTATCTGTTGGGGCATCAAACGAACTCCGAATGCGATGAAACTTGGCAGGCGGCCTACCTACAACATAACAACACCGCATGCCAACTTTCAGCCCATTTCGAGAATATTTTCGGGCCACTTATAAAATACTATTTCGGACATGCCGCAGGCGCGTGCAAGTGTGTATGGGCTCAGAACGGGCAACAGAAAGAACTGGGGGAACCCGGACGGATGCAGGTTTTGAAAACATGATGATGCAATGCATATGATGACATGATGAAATGCAACATGCAAGCAAATGACAAGGCAACAACAGCGAATAACTGGAGGACACCCGGCACATCGGTCTCGGGGCGTTACAACACTCCACCACTACGAGAGGATATCGTCCTGAGATCTAGAATGGCACCGGAGGGAAAATGGAAGAGAAAGAGAAGAGGTAAGGCTAAGTTGCTTCTTTGACAAATGAGTGAGACCAAAGAACCTTGAAAAGGTTAAGCCATTTCGAGAAAATAATACAGCGGAGATAAACGGAGTTGAAAACACTCCATTAGAAAAGAGGGACAAGGAAGAACAACTTCGGGCAGCACTCCGATTAAAACGAAAAGGAATTGAATAAGAACTTGATAAGATGAGAAGATAGTTGATTGAAAACACGACACTCCGGTTGGAAAAGGATCAGCAAAGGAAAGAATATGGTCTTGACAAACCAAGATGAGGGGTGAAAAGAGCAACATCGCTAGACCTCTGGGAGAAAGAATAGAAGATAGATAAATGAAATAGGAGAATTGAGAAGAAAATGCCATCTTCTGCCACAAAAGAGCTTGAGAATGCATCCTTAGGAGAAGGGTCGAACGGAATTGTTGGAAAACCAACAATGAAAGAATAAGCTTGATGTGGGCTTATGGAATACATCTCAAATTATGAGGTGACATTCTGCCACTCACGGGAAAAAGAATTGGATTGATATGAACAAGGAGACGAGAAAATATTTCACCAGTATGATAGATGAAGAATTTGGGTCACTTATAAGCACCATAATTAGCAACAATCAGGGAAGGCTTTAGGTGGAATATAACCCAAGATAACTCCAATGAAGAGGTTGATGGATTTAAATACCCCATTCTTAATAACCTGTGAATCATGAAACATGAGCTCAAATTATCAAGAATGACATAATACCACCTCTAATGATAAGGTAGAAAGAATTGCACTCCAGATAGCAAGAAGAAGAATGCTTGAGTTCCTCTGAAAAGAATCTCGATGAACACTTCGAAAAAGGAATTAAATCCTTGACGAACCGCCATGTAGAACATCCATGAAGATCTCCGGTAACAAAAGGATAACGAGAAGAAAGGAAAGTTGAAAACACAAGGTGAACCTTATAATGATTTAGATGGATCTTCGTGATAATATAAATGAGAGAGCTTGGAACTCTGGGAAAAGAAAGATAAAGCAAGTGAAACCGAGAGTTTGATGAGCCTCTGGAATAAGGAATTAATCACTTGGATGAACAAGAATAAGAATTACATTATGCTTATCCTTCATGAATTTAAATTGATGACGAGCAAACGGATTTCGCATACTACTTATTCTCGTTGAAAAGGATTAAGAGAGATGTTGATAACTTGATAAGGTCTTCACCGAAACCCCGGTAAGATTGAAACAACGAATGAATTGATATGATAGTCATGGGAGAGAACCTTAAGCAAACCACCGGTAGGATTGGAAAGAACAAATAAATTGATAAGATAAAAAAAGGAAGAGAAATCTTGAATGAACCACTGTAAGAATTGAAAATGAACGAAGTAAAGGGGTGAATCACCGGTAAGAATTTTCAAATGAACGAAGATACATGAGAGAGTTTAGATACAAGAGAACGAAGAGATCATGACTGATTAGAGGATATTTGAACGATGCACCAGTAAGATTTAGAGAACGAGAGCTGAAAATTGAGAATGAATAAACCCGAAATGACGATCTCCGGAGAAACAAACTAAAAATACTCCGAATTACTCCGGATGGGTGAAAAGAAATTCTCACAACTGAAACAATTATGAGAGGATGGCATTTAAGCTAGAGCCACGAATCTCTGAGAGAACGGATAAGATATGGAGGTAAAACTCTTCTTCGGTCTTCAAATGCAGAGAATGATGATGAGAACCACCACTGAGAATTATTGAGGCACTCCGGAATGAAGAATGGAAAGGTTGATCCAACGATGAAAAGAATTTGGAAGATCTTGGAGAAAGACATTTGACTGATGAAAATTCATTCTTACGTCAAACTTCGAAAAGAATTTTTTATGAGGATAGCTCCGGGAGAATTAGAAGAGTCAGGTAAGATCCTGGGAAAAGACCTGTGGGTTAGGGCCCACTAAAAAAACACCGTTGAACGATTTGAAGGAGAGATTGCACCAGTTGAATTAAATGGCTTGAATAAGATAAGACCTCGAAATAGCTTGAACGGATGCAAAGTGGAAACACGAATCTTCGAGATATCTTCAGCCCTCCAAAACAAAAGCATATCGAGAAGTGAAAGATTAAGAGGTACACCGGCATGAGAAAGCATTTGAAACAAGGAAAAGGATGTGATCAACAAAGCTTGAATTGAAACCACTGGAGAAGAAATAGAACGAAGAATAATAAACTCGAAGTTTCGCTAGTAACTTCCTGAGAATCACCGGATAAGAACATTGACGGAATAAAAATAATGGAGAGACTTCACATCAATAAGATGGGTACTTGATTAACAAATCTTAGCCCTTGAAGAAAAGGGGTGGGTGGATGGGAAAACAAAGGCAACTTGGAGACGGATGAAACAAACACTGTTGAGAAGAACTGATAATTGATCTCGCGAATGTAGGAATGATCGGATCCACCTGAAGAGAAAACGCCGGTTGAAAAGGAATTACATGACAATCTCGATTATGAAGAAGGATTGGTATTCACATAGGAACATGAGAATACCGCTTAGACAAGGGATGGAATCCACATTCGACTTCGAAGCAACTCGGATACCACAACTCAAAAACAAAACAAGGATTGGCTTGCAGAATGAGCCGGAACAAACATATGATAGATCCCATATCGTATCATGTGTCTGTTGGAAAGAATTCCTACGAGCTACTTGAATTCCCACTTATAAACTCTCGAAACTTTCCGGTTATGCAATCAGGTGTTGGGGATACAGGGGAAGCATAATATCTCACCCAAAACTAGCAAATCCTACATCCAGCTGTATCCATCCTTCAACACATAACTAGGAAATCTTTGGAAATCGTTTACCTCAACCTTCGAAAAGCATCCGTTCGATGTTGGAGAAACTCAGGTATTCCAGAATCTCAACGATAAAATTGTGACGACAACACCTCGGAGCTCAACTCCCCGGGACACTGCCACAACCCCTAAATGTCAAGAGGCACCAAGAACAATGTTCTCGTCACAGAACCATCGGAACAATTCCAAGATACCCGCGCGATCTCTAAAAAAATTAGTGAAATTTGAGAAGAGAAGAGTCAAAACTCTACGTCAGGATGCCTCACCAGAGCGACGAAGGGACTGAGGAGTAAAAAGAATTCCTAACTCTCCGATATATAATTCCTAAAAGACTCAAAACATTTTTCTAGACTCAACAACGCCAACGATTCGATCAAGCAGGGGGCTCCTATGGTCAGGGAAGGCTCTGATTACCAACTTGTAACGCCCTCGATGCGGCTATATCTCCCACGTGTCGAAGCACGACTTAGAGGCATAACCGCATTGAAAGCAATGTCGCAAGTGAGGTAATCTTCACACAACCCATGTAATACATAAAGGGAAAGAGATACATAGTTGGCTTACAATCACCACTTCACACAAAACATGAATAAAGCATTACATCATCCAGATACAATCAAGGTCCGTCTACGGAACCAAAATAAAAGAAGACTACCCCAAATGCTACACAGATCCCCGATCGACCCAACTGGGCTCCACTACTGATCAACTGGAAATGGAACAACATAACAAACACGATCTTCAACGAGCTCCTCCTTGAGCTTGGTTGCGTCACCTGCACGATATCATCGGCACTTGCAAACTAGGTTTGGAAGTATCTGTGAGTCACGGGGACTCAGCAATCTCACACCCTCGCGATCAAGACTATTTAAGCTTATGGGTAAGGTAAAGGTGTGAGGTGGAGCTGCAGCAAGCGACTAGCATATTTGGTGGCTAAACATACGCAAATGAGAGCGAGAAGAGAAGGCAAAAGCACGGTCGAACAACTATGATCGAGAAGTGATCCTAGAACAACCTATGTCAAGCATTACTCCAACACCGTGTTCACCTCCCGGACCCCGCCGAGAAGAGACCATCACGGTTACACACGTGGTTGATGCATTTTAATTAAGGTAACTTCAGGTTTTCTACAACCGGACATTAACAAATTCCCATCTGCCCATAACCGCGGGCACGGCTTTCGAAAGTTCAAACCCTGCAGGGGTGTCCCAACTTAGCCCATCACAAGCTCTCACGGTCAACGAAGGATATTCCTTCTCCCAAGACAATCCGATCAGACTCGGCATCCCGGTTACAGGACATCCTCGACAATGGTAAAAACAAGTCCAGCAAAGCCGCCCGAATGTGCCGACAAATCCCGATAGGAGCTGCACATATCTCGTTCTCAGGGCACACTCAGATAGGTTAAGCTACGAGTAAAACCAGCCCTCGAGTTTCCCCGAGGTGGCCCCGCATGCTACCCAGTTCGGACCAACACTTAGACAAGCACTGGCCCGGGGGGGTTAAAATAAATATGACCCTCGAGAGAGCGACTCCCAAGGGAAAAGTAGGTGGTGGTGAGGCAAATGATAAAACCAAGGTCGTGCCTTGCTGGAGGAGTTTTATTCAAGGCGAACTGTCAAGGGCTTCCCATTATAACCCAACCGCGTAAGGAACACAAAATCCGGGAACATAACACCGATATGACGGAAACTAGGGCGGCAAGAGTGGAACAAAACACCAGGCATAAGGCCGAGCCTTCCACCCTTTACCAAGTATATAGATGCATTAATTAAATAAGAGATATTGTGATATCCCAACAAATATCCATGTTCCAACATGGAACAAACTCCAATCTTCACCTGCAACTAGCAATGCTATAAGAGGGGCTGAGCAAAGCAGTAACATAGCCAAACAACGGTTTGCTAGGACAAGGTGGGTTAGAGGCTTGGCTTAGTAACATGGGAGGCATGATAAAGCAAGTGGTATGTATCACAGCATAGGCATAGCAAAAGAGCGAGCATCTAGCAAACAAAGATATAAGTGATTTCGAGGGTATGGTCATCTTGCCTGAGATCCCGCAAGGAAGAAGAACGAGTCCATGAGGAAGACAAACAGACGTAGTCAAACGAATCCTCACAAACACAACGTTATCGGAACCAACCCGAAGAAGCCACACCGGAAAGAAGCAAACAACATAGTAAACAACCACGACATAAGCATGGCATGATGCACCACCAAGTATGATGCATGTCCGGTTTAATGAAGCATGGCATGGCAAAAGTGCACAAGCAATCCTACAAATTAAGTGGAGCTCAATATGCAACGGTGCATATTGACGAAACACCACGACAAGTTATTTAGTTCGATCTCGTTTATGTACCCAACAATATTAAATGTTGATTAACATGGCAAGGGGTGAAGCACAACAAAACTACCTATCTAGGCAAGTTTAAATGAGGCCGGAAACAACGAACAACAATTCCCGTAAAACCCCATATGCATATTTTAAGGTTTGGTACTGTTCTGCCCTAAACACAATTTTAGAGTTGTTAAACATGCAAAGTAAAGCCACCATGTTAAACTAGGCATTTTTCTACCCCATTTACATATAAAGTTTATTAAATTTGGAGCTACGGTTATCTAGTTATGAATTAAAGCATTTTAGCATGGCATATGGGCAAAAATTACACAAACAGCATTCTATACATTGTAAACATGGATTAAAATGACATATTAGGAAACTAGATGAAAAACTGAGCATATTTCATATATGAATCATTTTAAACCGATGCACGGATGATGAGTTATTAAATGCATGTACATGGAGGGTTTTTCCTGCAAAACTGCAGTCTCTGAAAAAAAGGAAAAACGTTCTATGAAAGAAAAGGCATGTCGGGCCGGATCTTCTCTCACCATGGGCCTTCCCTAGAACTGTGGAGAGGTGCCAGGAGGGGCGCGCTGGGCTGGCGCGGTCCAACAGAGGAGTGGCTGGGTCTTGGGCCTTGGAGAGGTTGGGCCGGCTGGCCAGGCCGTAGCCCACGTGTCGGCGATTCCTGTCGTCGTCCTCCTCCTCGATCCAGAGGGGATCGAGGGAAGGCAGGGCGGCATGGCCTTCAAGGTCCATCGAAGCGAGGGGCGCGGCGGCATATGACGGACGGGATCCCTCGGATCCGGCGCGGAGGAGGCCGGAGTGGCCGGATCCAGGGTCGGCACATCCATGGGTGGTTGACGACGGCTGCGGAAGCTTTAGGTGACGACGGTGGTTCCCCGCGGGGCAGGAGAGAGAGTGCAAGGTGAGGGAGAGGGATGAGGCCGAAGCAACGAGAGGGGAGAGCAGGCGGAGATGCACTAGCCAGGAGGAGGTCCGGCGACCGGCCAGCGACGGTGGCTGCACTTGTTGCCGGAGTGAGGAGGAGGTCGGGATCCGGGCTCCTCCCGATCCAAACGAGCGAGGCAGCGGGGAACTCGGGTGCGCACGGGTGGACTCGGGCTCAGATCGGTAGCGGCGGGCCGGATGCGGGCCTGCAGGGCCGCGGCGAAGTGGGGCGATGGGGAGCCAGGTGGCGGCCTGCGGTAGGCCGATCCGACGGCTGGGTGGCGTGCTACGTCTCGAGCTAGCGTTGGTTTTCCCTGAAGAGGAGGGGGTGATGCAGCACAGTAGCGTAAGTATTTCCCTCAGTTTTTGAGAACCAAGGTATCAATCCAGTAGGAGGTCACGCGCAAGTCCCTCGTACCTGCACAAAACGGTAGCAACTCGCAACCAATGCTTAGGGGTTGTCAATCCCTTCACGGTCACTTACGAGAGTGAGATCTGATAGAGATAATATTTTTGGTATTTTTGGTATAAAGATGCAAAGTAAAAAGTAAAAGCAAAACAAGTAAAATAAAGTAATGGAGATTGATATGATGAGAATAGACCCGAGGGCCATAGGTTTCACTAGTGGCTTCTCTCAAGAGCATAGATATTCTACGATGGGTGAACAAATTACTGTTGAGCAATTGATAGAATTGAGCATAGTTATGAGGTTATCTAGGTATGATCATGTATATAGGCATCATGTCCGTGACAAGTAGACCGACTCCTGCCTGCATCTACTACTATTACTCCACTCATCGACCGCTATCCAGCATGCATCTAGAGTATTAAGTTAAAAACGGAGTAACGCCTTAAGCAAGATGACATGATGTAGAGGAATAAATTCATGCAATATGATAAATACCCCATCTTGTTATCCTCGATGGCAACAATACAATACGTGCCTTGCAACTCTTTTTGTCACTAAGTAAGGACACCGCAAGATTGAACCCAAAGCTAAGCACTTCTCTCATTGCAAGAACTACCAATCTAGTTGGCCAAACCAAACGGATAATTCGAAGAGACTTGCAAAGATAACTCAATCATACATAAAAGAATTCAGAGAAGATTCAAATATTATTCATAGATAAGTTGGATCATAAACCCACAATTCATCGGTCTCAACAAACACACCGCAAAAAGAAGATTACATCGAATAGATCTCCACGAGAGAGGGGAAGAACATTGTATTGAGATCCAAAAAGAGAGAAGAAGCCATCTAGCTACTAGCTATGGACCCGAAGGTCTAAAGTAAACTACTCACACTTCATCGGAAGGGCTATGGTGTTGATGTAGAAGCCCTCCGTGATGGATGCCCTCTCCGGCGGAGCTCCGGAACAGGCCCCAAGATGGGATCTCGTGGATACAAGAAGTTGCGGCGGTGGAATTCGGTTTTTGGCTCCGTCGTTGGTCTAATGGGGGTACGTAGGTATATATAGGAGGAAGGAGCACATCGGTGGAGCTCCGAGGGGCCCACGAGGCAGGGGGGCGCGCCCTCCACCCTCGTGACCTCCCCGGAAACTTCTTGGAGTAGGCTCCAAGTCTCCTGGATCACGTTCGGTGAGAAGATCACGTTCCCGAAGGTTTCATTCCGTTTGGACTCTGTTTGATATTCTGTTTCCTCGAAATACTGAAATGGGCAAAAAAACCGCAATTCTGGGCTTGGCCTCCGGTTAATAGGTTAGTCCCAAAAATAATATAAAAGTGGAAAATAAAGCCCAATATAGTCCAAAACAGTAGATAAAGTAGCATGGAGCAATCAAAAATTATAGATATGTTGGAGACGTATCAGGCATCCCCAAGCTTAATTCCTGCTCGTCCTCGAGTAGGTAAATGATAAAAAGAGAATTTTTGATGCGGAGTGATACTTTGGCATAATTTCAATGTAAATCTTCTTAATCATGGTATGAATATTCAGATCCGAAAGGTTCAAGACAAAAGTTCATATTGACATAAAAATGATAATACTTCAAGCATACTAATCAAACAATTATGTCATCTCAAAATAACATGGCCAAAGGAAGTTCATCCCTACAAAATCATATAGTTAGGCTATGCTTCATTTTCGTCACACAAAGATGTTCCCAACTTCTATACCCCCGATGACAAGCCAAGCAATTGTTTCATACTCAAATAATCTCAAACTTTTTCAACCTTCACGCAATACATGAGCGCGAGCCATGGACATAGCACTATGGATGGTATAGAATATGATGATGGGGATTGTGTGGAGAAGACAAAAAAGGAGAAAGTCTCACATCAACGAGGCTAATCAATGAGCTATGGAGATGCCCATCAATTGATGTTAATGCAAGGAGTAGGGATTGCCATGCAACGGATGCACTAGAGCTAAGAATGCTCAACAAAAGAAAACTAGTGGGTGTGCATCCAACTTGCTTGCTCATGAAGACCTAGGGCATTTTGAGGAAGCCCATCGTTGGAATATACAAGCCAAGTTCTATAATGAAAAATTCCCACTAGTATGAACAAGACAACTTATGAGACTCACTATATGAAAATCATGGTGCTACTTTGAAGCACAATATATGAGACTCACTACATGAAGAACAAGGTGCTACTTTGAAGCACAAGTGTGGAAAAAGAGATAGTAGCATTGCCCTTTTTATTTTCTCTTTTTTGGGGGCCTTTCTTTTTTTTTCTTTTTGGCCTTTCTCTCTCTCTCTCTCTTTTGATTGGGCAATGCTCTAATAATGATGATCATCACACTTCTATTGATTACAACATAATGATTACAACTCGATACTAGAACAAGATATGACTCTATATGAATGCCTCCGGCGGTGTACCGGGATGGTGCAATGAATCAAGAGTGACATGTATGAAAAATAATGCATGGTGGCTTTGCCACAAATACGATGTCAACTACAAGATCATGCAATGGCAATATGACAAAAGTAAAGCATGTCATGATGATGATGATGATGATGATGATGATGGAAGTTGCATGGCAATATATCTCGGAATGGCTATGGAAATGCCATGGTAGGTAGGTATGGTGGTTGTTTTGAGGAAGATATAGGGAGGTTTATGTGTGAAAGAGCGTATCATATCACGGGGTTTGGATGCACCGGCGAAGTTTGCACCAACTCTCAATGTGAGAAAGGGCAATGCATGGTACCGAAGAGGCTAGCAAATGGCGGAAATGTAAAAGTGCGTATAATCCATGGACTCAACATTAGTCAAAAGAACTCATATACTTATTGCAGAAATTTAGAAGTCATGAAAAATCAAGTACTACGCGCATGCTCCTAGGGGGATAGATTGGTAGGAAAAGACCATCGCTCGTCCCCGACCGCCACTCATAAGGATGCACAAGCCAGGTACACTTCATGCTTCAAATTTGTTACACAACTTTAACCATACGTGCATGCTACGGGACTTGCTAACTTCAACACAAGTATTTCTCAAATTCAAAACTACTCAACTAGCACGACTATGATATTATCACCTCCATATCTCAAAACAATTATCAAGCATCAAACTTATCTTAGTATTCAACCCACTAAAAAGAAAGTTTCACATATCTTGAATACCAAGTATATTAACATTAAGCAAATTACCATGCTATTAACGACTCTCAAAATAATCTAAGTGAAGCATGAGAGATCAAGTTTCTTTAAAACAAACCACCACCGTGCTCTAAAAGATCTAAGTGAAGCACTAGAGCAAAAATTATCACGCTCAAAAAGATATAAGTGAAGCACATAGAGTAAACTATCAAGCTCAAAAGATATAAGTGAAGCACATAGAGTATTCTAACAAATTTCAATTCATACATGGCTCTCTCAAAAGGTGTGTACAGCAAGGATGATTGTGGTAGACTAACAAGCAAAGACACAAATAATACAAGACGCTCCAAGCAAAACACATATCATGTGGTGAATAAAAATATAGCTCCAAGTAAATTACCGATGGAAGTGGACAAAAGAGGGGATGCCTTCCGAGGCATCCCCAAGCTTTGACTTTTTGGTGTCCTTGTATTATCTTGGGGGTTTCATGGGCATCCCCAAGCTTAGGCTCTTGCCACTCCTTGTTCCATAATCCATCAAAAGAATTCACCCAAAACTTGAAAACTTCACAACACAAAACTCAATAGAAATCTCGTGAGCTCTGTTAGAGAAAGAAAACAAAAGACTACTTTAAGGTACTGTAGTGAACTTGTTCTTTATTTGTATTGGTGTTAAACCTACTGTATTCCAACTTCTCTATGGTTTATAAACTATTTTACTAGCCATAGATTCATCAAAATAAGCAAACAACACACACAAAACAGAATCTGTCAAAAACAGAACAGTCTGTAGTAATCTATTACTAACGCAAACTTCTGGAACCCAAAAAATTCTACCAAAATTAGACGACCTGGGAAATTTGTTTTTTGATCAGCAGCAATTGGAATCACTATTTTATCACGTTCTGGTGATTTTTGACAATTCGGGCACTGAGCGCAAAGATTCTGGAAATTACAGCAAGATCAAATAATTATCTTCCAAGAAGATCTAATAGGTTTAACTTGGCACAAACACTAATTAAAAGATAAAACCACATATAAACATAATCTAGATGGATTATTTATTCCTAAACAGAACCAAAAAGAAAAAACACAAAATAAAATTGGGTTGCCTCCCAACAAGCGCTATCGTTTAACGCCCCTAGCTAGGCATAAAAGCAAGGATAGATCTAGGTATTGCCATCTTTGGTAGGCAATTCTTCAATGAGGCATCCACCTCCTTTAGAATTTTCTTTCTTTCTAGTGATTATCAAACTTTTAGGCATAAGATCGAAAAATTCATTCGTGGCAAATGGTTCCTTAATGATTGTAAAAAGATCGGGGTGAATACTTATAGATTTAAGATCCGCATTTTCCTTACTAGATGATTCACCCTTATTTTTAGGAACATACATAAACTTGGCAATTTTAGTGGGAGGACTAGGAGTACTTTTTACGGAAGAAAAAGCAGTTCCCAAGTTGGTAATGATACCCTCAAGTTTATCGATTCGAGTAGAGTCTAGATTTATTTTTTCATTAACCATGTGTTCCTTCTCCTTAATATTTTTCAAAGTCATTCCTACCTTAGATCCATATTGAGTAATTTGATTATGAATCTTTTTATCTAAGATTTTCAATGGATTCAATGGTAGCAACTTTGTTTTCAATAATTTCAAGCCTTTGCATAACATGCTCCAAGGTTAACACAGTTCCATTAACCAAAAGGGGAGGTGAGCCAAATAAATCTATTAAAACATTATAGGAATCAAAAGTATGGCTACCCAAAAAATTCCCTCCGGTAATGGTATCAAGGATATATCTATACCAAGGATTAGCACCTACATAAAAATTGCGAAGAAGGACTGAAGTAGATTGCTTTCTGGTAGATCTATTTTGAGCATTGCAAATTCTATACCAAGCATCTTTTAGATTTTCTCCCTCCCTTTGTTTAAAATTTAGCACTTCATTCTCAGGAGATATCGGAGAAGATAAGGAATTCGACATAGCGGCAGGTAAGCAAACTAACACACGAGCAAACAAAAGGCAAGGGAAAAAAATGAATAAAACAGCAAGGGTGAAGTGGGGGAGAGGAAAAAGAGAGGCAAATGGCAAATAATGTAATGCGAGAGATAGAGATTGTGATGGGTACTTGGTATGTTGACTTTTGCGTAGGAAGTGTAAATCTTGACTTGACTTGGCGTAGGCCTCCCCGGCAACGGCGCCAGAAATTCTTCTTGCTACGTCTCGAGCTAGCGTTGGTTTTCCCCAAAGAGGAGGGGGTGATGCATCACAGTAGCGTAAGTATTTCCCTCAGTTTTTGAGAAGCAAGGTATCAATCCAGTAGGAGGTCATGCGCAAGTCCCTCGTACCTGCACAAAACGGTAGCAACTCGCAACCAACGCTTAGGGGTTGTCAATCCCTTCACGGTCACTTACAAGAGTGAGATCTGATAGAGATAATATTTTTGGTATAAAGATGCAAAGTAAAAAGTAAAAGCAAAACAAGTAAAATAAAGTAATGGAGATTGATATGATGAGAATAGACCCGGGGGCCATAGGTTTCACTAGTGGCTTCTCTCAAGAGCATAGATATTCTACGGTGGGTGAACAAATTACTGTTGAGCAATTGATAGAATTGAGCATAGTTATGAGGTTATCTAGGTATGATCATGTATATAGGCATCACGTCCGTGACAAGTAGACCGACTCCTGCCTGCATCTACTACTATTACTCCACTCATCGACCGCTATCCAGCATGCATCTAGAGTATTAAGTTAAAAACAGAGTAACGCCTTAAGCAAGATGACATGATGTAGAGGAATAAATTCATGCAATATGATAAATACCCATCTTGTTATCCTCGATGGCAACAATACAATACGTGCCTTGCAACTCTTTCTGTCATTGAGTATGGACACCGCAAGATTGAACCCAAAGCTAAGCACTTCTCTCATTGCAAGAACTACCAATCTAGTTGGCCAAACCAAACGGATAATTCGAAGAGACTTGCAAAGATAACTCAATCATACATAAAAGAATTCAGAGAAGATTCAAATATTATTCATAGATAAGTTGGATCATAAACCCACAATTCATCGGTCTCAACAAACACACCGCAAAAAGAAGATTACATCGAATAGATCTCCACGAGAGAGGGGGAGAACATTGTATTGAGATCCAAAAAGAGAGAAGAAGCCATCTAGCTACTAGCTATGGACCCGAAGGTCTGAAGTAAACTACTCACACTTCATCGAAAGGGCTATGGTGTTGATGTAGAAGCCCTCCGTGATGGATGCCCTCTCCGGCGGAGCTCTGGAACAGGCCCCAAGATGGGATCTCGTGGATACGGGAAGTTGCAGCGGTGGAATTAGGTTTTTGGCTCCGTCTTTGGTCTAATGGGGGTACGTAGGTATATATAGGAGGAAGGAGCACGTCGGTGGAGCTCCGAGGGGCCCACAAGGCAGGGGGGCGTGCCCAAGGGGGCGCCCTCCACCCTCGTGACCTCCCCGGAAACTTCTTGGAGTAGGGTCCAAGTCTCCTGGATCACGTTCAGTGAGAAGATCACGTTCCCGAAGGTTTCATTCCGTTTGGACTCCGTTTGATATTCTGTTTCCTCGAAATACTAAAATAGGCAAAAAACAGCAATTCTGGGCTGGGCCTCCGGTTAATAGGTTAGTCCCAAAAATAATATAAAATTGGAAAATAAAGCCCAATATAGTCCAAAACAGTAGATAAAGTAGCATGGAGCAATCAAAAATTATAGATACGTTGGAGACGTATCATGGCGGCGCAGCCACTGGGACGCTGCCAAGTGGCGCTGGTGAGGTGGCTGGCGCCGGATTTGGAGGGGGAAGGCGGCTGGTGGCACGGAATTTGAGGAGGGAGGCGGCAGGGAGGTAGGGGATAGGCTGCCAAATTTGGAAGGGGTTTGTCCATATATATGCAGGGATGGCTAGGGTTTGGGTTTAGGGGGTTTTTAGGAGCGTTTCGGAGCCTCAGATCGCGATCTGACGGTCCGGAACGGAGAGGGGTTTAGGTGGGATGCAGGTGGGTTGTGAAAAGAGGTTGGGCTGAGATGAGAGGAGAGGAGTGCAGCTCGGCAACTGTTTCCGGAGACCGAAAACGCTCGACGTTTTGACCGACTATAATGTCGCTATAGCTATCCGTTGGGGCATCAAACAAACTCCGAATGCGATGAAACTTGGCAGGTGGCCTACCTACAACATAACAACACCGCATGCCAACTTTCAACCCATTCCGAGAACATTTTACGGCCACTTATAAAATACTATTTCGGACATGCCGCAGGCGCGTGCAAGTGTGTCTGGGCTCAGAACGGGCAACAGAAAGAACTGGGGGGAACCCAGACGGATGCAGGTTTTGAAAACATGATGATGCAATGCACATGATGACATGATGAAATGCAACATGCAAGCAAATGACAAGGCAACAACAGCGAATAACTGGAGGACACCCGGCACATCGGTCTCAGGGCGTTACATACTTATTGCAAAAATCTATTAGTCATCGAAACAAAGTACTACACGCATGCTCCTAGGGGGATAGATTGGTAGGAAAAGACCATCGCTCGTCCCCGACCGCCACTCATAAGGAAGACAATCAATAAATAAATCATGCTCTGACTTCGTCACATTACGGTTCGCCATACGTGCATGCTACGGGAATCAAAAACTTCAACACATGTATTTCTCAAATTCATAACCACTCAACTAGCATGACTCTAATATCACCATCTCCATATCTCAAAACAATTATCAAGTATCAAACTTCTCATAGTATTCAACACACTCATAAGAGAATTTTATTATTCTTGAATACCATGCTATTTAAGACTCTCAAAATAATCTAAGTGAAGCATGAGAGTTCATCTATTTCTTCAAAATAAAACTACCACCATGCTCTAAAAGATATAAGTGAAGCACTAGAGCAAATGAGAAACTACTCTGAAAGATATAAGTGAAGATCAACGAGTAGTCGAATAATTATGCAACTATGTGAAGACTCTCTAACATTTAATAATTTCAGATCTTGGTATTCTATTCAAACAGCAAGCAAAGCAAAATAAAATTACATTCTAAGAATAGCAAACATCACGTGAAGAAGCAAAAACTTAGGATCAACTGATACTGACTGATAGTTGTTGAAGAAGAAAGGTGGGATGCCAACCGGGGCATCCCCAAGCTTAGATGCTTGAGACTTCTTGAAATATTATCTTGGGGTGCCTTGGGCATCCCCAAGCTTGAGTTTTTGTGTCTCCTTAATTCCTCTCATATCACGGTCTCCCTAAATCTCAAAAGCTTCATCCACACAAAACTTAACAAGGACTCGTGAGATAAGTTAGTATAAACCATTGCCAAAACCTTATCATACTCTACTGTAGCAAATCACTAAAATTATTATTCAACATTGCATACTAAATTACTCTGCATATTTAATAGTCCCATCCTCAAATAGAATCATTAAAGAAGCAAACATATGCAAACAATGCAAACATAACAGCAATCTGCCTAAACAGGATAGTCTGTAAAGAATGCTGCAACGTCCATACTTCCCTAGCTCCAAAAATTATGAAATAAAACTCCCACTGTAGTAAATTTATCAGATCTTAATATGAAAAAGGTTTCAACATTTTATCACATTCTGACTTTTCTAGGGAATTATTGCAACATCGGTAAACTTTCTGTTTTCAAACAGCAACAAGTGGACTTCTAAAATAGGCATAGTAAAGACTATCAATGACACTTTTATTGAAATAAAAGATGCAAAACATTGTTCTAAATAACAGTAAGAAAATTCTAACAAAATAAATTGATGCTCTAAGCAAAACACATATCATGTGGCGAATAAAAATATAGCTCCAAGTAAAGTTACCGATGAACGAAGACGGAAGAGGGGATGTCTTCCGGGGCATCCCCAAGCTTAGGCTCTTGGTTGTCCTTGAATTTTACCTTGGGGTGCCATGAGCATCCCCAAGCTTAGGTTATTTCCACTCCTTGTTCCATAGTCCATCGAATCCTTACCCAAAACTTGAAAACTTCACAACACAAAACTTAACAGAAAACTCATAAGCTCCGTTAGCGAAAGAAAACAAAACACCACTTCAAGGTACTGTAATGAACTCATTATTTATTTATATTGGTGTTAAACCTACTGTATTCCAACTTCTCTATGGTTTATAAAATATTTTACTAGCCATAGATTCATCAAAATAAGCAAACAACACATAGAAAACAGGATCTGTCAAAAACAGAACAGTCTGTAGTAATCTGAATCAAACGTATACTTCTGGAGCTCATAAAATTCTAAAATAAATTGCTGGACCTTATGAATTTATCTATTAATCATATGCAAAAATAATTAACTAAATATCACCCTCCAAATAAAAATGGCAGCAATTCTCTTGAGCGCTAAAGTTTCTGTTTTTTACAGCATGATCGCAAAGACTTTCCCCAAGTCTTCCCAAAGGTTCTACTTGGCACAAGCACTAATTAAAAGCATAAAACCACATCTAAGAAGAGGATAGATGAATTATTTATTACTAAACAGGATCAAAAAGCAAGAAACAAAAATAAAATTGGGTTGCCTCCCAACAAGCGCTATCTCTTAATGCCCCTAGCTAGGCATGATGATTTCAACGATGCTCACATAAAGGATAAGAATTGAAATATAAAGAGAGCATCATGAAGAATATGACTAGCATATTTAAGTCTAACATACTTCCTATGCATAGGGATTTTGTGAGCAAACAACTTTTGGGAACAATAATCAACTAGCATAGGAGAGCAAAACAAGCATAATTTCAAGATTTTAAGCACATAGAGAGGAAACTTGATATTATTTCAACTCCTACAAGCATATATTCCTCCCTCATAATAATTTTCAGTAGCATCATGAATGAATTCAACAATATAACCAGCACCTAAAGCATTCTTTTCATGATCTACAAGCATAGAAATTTTACTACTCTCCACATAAGCAAAATTCTTCTCTTGAATAGTAGCGGGAGCAAACTCAACAAACTAACTATCATGTGATTGAAAATTAAGATCAAGATGACAAGTTTCATGGTTATCATTATTCTTTAAAGCATATGTGTCATCACAATAATCATCATAGATAGGAGGCATGCTTTCATCATAATAAATTTGCTCATCAAAACTTGGGGGACAAAAAATATCATCTTCATCAAACATAGCTTCCCCAAGCTTGTGGCTTTGCATATCATTAGCATCATGGATATTCAAGGAATTCATACTAACAACATTGCAATCATGCTCATCATTCAAATATTTAGTGCCAAACATTTTATAGATTTCTTCTTCTAGCACTTGAGCACAATTTTCCTTTCCATCATACTCACGAAAGATATTAAAAAGGTGAAGCGTACGAGACAAACTCAATTCCATTTTTTATAGTTTTCTTTTATGAACTAAACTAGAGATAAACCAAGAAACTAAAAGACTCGATTGCAAGATCTAAAGATATACCTTCAAGCACTCACCTCCCTGGCAGCAGCACCAGAAAAGAGCCTGATGTCTACTACGCAACCTTCTTCTTGTAGACGTTGTTGGGCCTCCAAGTGTAGAGGTTTGTAGGACAGTAGCAAATTTCCCTCAAGTGGATGACCTAAGGTTTATCAATCCGTAGGAGGCATAGGATGAAGATGGTCTCTCTCAAGCAACCCTGCAACCGAATAACAAAGAGTCTCTTGTGTCCCCAACACACCCAATACAATGGTAAATTGTATAGGTGCACTAGTTCGGCGAAGAGATGATGATACAAGTGGTATATGGATGGTAGATAATTGTATTTGTAATCTGAAATAATAAAAACAGCAAGGTAGCAAGTGATAAAAGTGAGCGTAAACGGTATTGCAATGTGTGGAAACACGGCCTAGGGTTCATACTTTCGCTAGTGTAAGTTCCCTCAACAGTGATAACGTAATTGGATCACATAACTATCCCTCAACATGCAACAAAGAGTCACTCCAAAGTCACTAATAGCGGAGAACGAACAAAGAGATTATGGTAGGGTACGAAACCACCTCAAAGTTATTCTTTCCAATCAATCCATTGGGCTATTCCTATAATTGTCACAAACAGCCCTAGAGTTCGTACTAGAATAACACCTTAAGACACAAATCAACCAAAACCCTAATGTCACCTAGATACTCCATTGTCACCTCAAGTATCCGTGGGCATGATTATACGATATGCATCACACAATCTCAATTCATCTATTCAACCAACACATAGGACCTCAAAGAGTGCCCCAAAGTTTCTACCGGAGAATCACGACGAAAACGTATGCCAACCCCTATGCATAGGTTCATGAACCCGCAAGTTGGTCACCAAAACATACATCAAGTGGCACGTGGTATCCCATTGTCACCACAGATATCCACGGCAAGACATACATCAAGTGTTCTCAAATCTTTAAAGACTCAATCCGATAAGATTACTTCAAAGGGGAAACTCGATTCATTACAAGAGAGAAGAGGGGGAGGAGAAACATAAGATCCAACTATAATAGCAAAGCTCGCGATACATCAAGATTGTGCCAAATCAAGAACACGAGAGAGAGAGAGATCAAACACATAGCTACTGGTACATACCCTCAGCCCCGAGGGAGAACTACTCCCTCCTCATCATGGAGAGCACCGGGATGATGAAGATGGCCACCGGTGAGGGTTCCCCCCCCTCCGGCAGGGTGCCGAAACGGGTCTAGATTGGTTTTCGGTGGCTACGGAGGCTTCTGGCGGCGCAACTCTCGATCTATTGTGCGTTCTGGAAGTTTTAGGGTATATGGAGTTATATAGGCAGAATAAGCACGTCAGGGGAGCCACGAGGGCCCCACGAGGCAGGGGGCGCGCCCCCACCCTCATGAGCACCTCATTTATTCCTTGACGTGGGGTCCAAGTCCATCAGGTGTGTTTCCTTCCAAAAATAACTTCTCTTGTTGATTTCGTTCCGTTTCGACTCCGTCTAATATTCCTTTTCTTCAAATCACTGAAATAGGCATAAAACAACAAATCTGGGCTGGGCCTTCGGTTAATAGGTTAGTGCCAACAATAATATAAAAGTGGATAATAAATCCCAATATTTCCCAAAACAGTAGATAATATAGCATGGAGCAATCAAAAATTATAGATACGTTGGAGACGTATCTGTTGCATAAGGTGGCTAGCGGGTGTCTGTCTCTCCCACTTTAGTCGGATCGGATTCGATGAAAAGGGTCCTTATGAAGGGTAAATAGAAATTGGCATATCACGTTGTGGTTTTGGCATAGGTAAGAAACGTTCTGGCTAGAAACCTGTAGCAGCCACGTAAAAACTTGCAACAACAATTAGAGGACATCTAACTTGTTTTTGCAGCATATGCCGTGTGATGTGATATGGCCAAAAGGATGTGATGTATGAGATTTATCATGTTCTTGTAATAGGAATCACGACTTGCATGTCGATGAGTATGACAACCGGCAGGAGCCATAGGAGTTGTCTTAATTTATTTATGACCTGCGATTCAACATAAACATCATGTAATTACTTTACTTTATCACTAACCGTTAGCCATAGTAGTAGAAGTAATAGTTGGCGAGACAACTTCATGAAGACACGATGATGGAGATCATGATGATGGAGGTCATGGTGTCATGCCGGTGACGACGATGATCATGGCGCCCCGAAGATGGAGATCAAAAGGAGCAAAATGATATTGGCCATATCATGTCACTATTTGATTGCATGTGATGTTTATCATGTTCTACATCTTATTTGCTTAGAATGGCGGTAGCATAAATAAGATGGTCCCTCGCAATAATTTCAAGAAAGTGTTCCCCTAACTGTGCACCGTTGCTAAGGTCCGTTGTTCCAAAGCACCACGTGATGATCGGGTGTGATAGGTTCTAACGTTCACATACAACGGGTGTAAGCCAGATTTACACACGCAATACACTTAGGTTGACTTGACGAGCCTAGCATGTACAGACATGGCCTCGGAACACGGAAGACCGAAAGGTCGAACATGAGTCGTATAGAAGATACGATCAACATGAAAATGTTCACCGATGATGACTAGTCTGTCTCACGTGATGATCGGACACGGCCTAGTTGACTCGGATCATGTATCACTTAGATGACTAGAGGGATGTCTATCTGAGTGGGAGTTCATTAAATAATTTGATTAGATGAACTTAATTATCATGAACATAGTCTAAAATTCTTTGCAATATGTCTTGTAGATCAAATGGCCCACGCTAATCTTGCCCTCAACTTCAACGCGTTCCTAGAGAAAACCAAGCTGAAAGACGATGGCAGCAACTACACGGACTGGGTCCGTAACCTAAGGATTATCCTCATAGCTGCCAGGAAAGCATATGTCCTTGATGCACCGCTAGGTGAAGCACCTGTTTTCCCAACAGAACAAGACGTTATGAACGCTTGGCAGACGCGTAGTGATGATTACTCCCTGGTTCAGTGCGGCATGCTTTACAGCTTAGAACCGGGGCTCCAAAAGCGTTTTGAGCAACACGGAGCATATGCGATGTTCCAAGAGCTGAAAATGGGTTTCCAAGCTCATGCCCGGGTCGAGAGATATGAAGTCTCCGACAAGTTCTATAGTTGTAAGATGGAGGAGAATAGTTCCGTCAGCGAGCACATACTCAAAATGTCTGGGTTGCACAACCGCTTGTTTTAGCTGGGAGTTAACCTCCCGGATGATGAGGTCGTTAACAGAATCCTTCAGTCGCTCCCACCTAGCTACATAAGCTTTGTGATGAACTTCAATATGCAGGGGATGGAAAAGACCATTCCTGAGGTATATTCAATGCTGAAATCAGCGGAGGTGGAAATCAAAAAGGAACATCAAGTGTTGATGGTGAATAAAACCACTAAGTTCAAGAAAGGCAAGGGTAAAAAGAACTTCAAGAAGGACGGCAAGGGAGTTGCGGTGCCCGGTAAGCAAGCTGCCGGGAAGAAGCCAAAGAATGGACCCAAGCCTGAGACTGAGTGCTTTATTGCAAGGGAAACGGTCACTGGAAGCGGAACTGCCCCAAGTACTTAGCAGATAAGAAGGATGACAATGCCAAAGGTATATGTGATATACATGTTATTGATGTGTACCTAACCAGCGCTCGTAGTAGCTCCTGAGTATTTGATACCGGTGCAGTTGCTCATATTTGTAACTCAAAACAGGAACTGCGGAATAAACGGAGACTGGCGAAGGACGAGGTGACGATGCGCGTCGGGACTGGTTCCAAGGTCGATGTGATCGCCGTCGGCACGCTACCTCTACATTTACCTACGGGATTAGTTTGGAACCTCAATAATTGTTATTTAGTACCAGCTTTGAGCATGAACATTGTATCTGGATCTCGTTTAATACGAGATGGCTACTCATTTAAATCTGAGAATAATGGCTGTTCTATTTATATGAGAGACATGTTTTATGGTCATGCCCCGCTGGTCAATGGTTTATTCTTATTTAATCTCAAACGTGATGTTACACATATTCATAGTGTGAATGCCAAAAGATGTAAGGTTGATAATGATAGTCCCACATACTTGTGGCACTGCCGCCTTGGTCACATTAGTGTCAAACGCATGAAGAAACTCCATGCAGATGGACTTTTGGAGTCCCTTGATTATGAATCATTTGACACGTGCGAACCATGCTCATGGGCAAAATGACCAAGACTCCGTTCTTCGGAACAATGGAGCGAGCAACCAACT
This sequence comes from Triticum aestivum, assembly GCF_018294505.1. Classification (NCBI taxonomy): domain Eukaryota; kingdom Viridiplantae; phylum Streptophyta; class Magnoliopsida; order Poales; family Poaceae; genus Triticum; species Triticum aestivum. The sequence continues at coordinate 658,280,803 of NC_057800.1, read as the reverse complement.
TATTGGAAATCATACATACTGATGTGTGCGGTCCAATGAGTGTAGAGGCTCGCGGTGGCTATCGTTATGTTCTCACCCTCACTGATGACTTGAGTAGATATGGGTATGTCTACTTAATGAAACACAAGTCTGAGACCTTTGAAAAGTTCAAGGAATTTCAGAGTGAGGTTGAGAATCAATGTGACAGGCAAATCAAGTTCTTACGATCAGATCGTGGGGGAGAATATTTGAGTCACGAATTTGGCACACACTTAAGGAAATGTGGAATAGTTTCACAACTCACGCCGCCTGGAACACCTCAGCGTAATGGTGTGTCCGAACATCGTAATCGCACTCTATTGGATATGGTGCGATCTATGATGTCTCTTACCGATCTACCGCTATCATTTTGGGATTATGCTATAGAGACTGCCGCATTCACTTTAAATAGGGCTCCGTCGAAATCCATTGAGATGACACCGTATGAATTGTGGTTTGGTAAGAAACCTAAGTTGTCGTTTCTGAAAGTTTGGGGATGCGATGCTTATGTCAAGAATCTTCAACCTGAAAAGCTCGAACCCAAATCGGAAAAATGCGTCTTCATAGAATACCCTAAAGAAACTATCGGGTATACCTTCTACCTCAGATCCGAAGGCAAGATCTTTGTTGCAAAGAATGGATCCTTTCTAGAGAAAGAGTTTCTCTCGAAAATGTTCCTGAGGTGCCTGCACCGACTAGAGAGGAAGTTAATGATGATGATCATGAAACTTCAGATCAAGTTGCTACTGAACTTCGTAGGTCCACAAGGACACATTCCGCACCAGAGTGGTACGGCAACCCTGTCCTGGAAATCATGTTGTTAGACAATGGTGAACCTTCGAACTATGAAGAAGCGATGGTGGGCCCAGATTCCGACAAATGGCTGGAAGCCATGAAATCTGAGATAGGATCCATGTATGAAAACGAAGTATGGACTTTGACTGACTTGCCCGGTGATCGGCGAGCCATAGAAAATAAATGGATCTTTAAGAAGAAGACAGACACGGATGGTAATGTGACCATCTATAAGGCTCGGCTTGTCGCTAAGGGTTATCGACAAGTTCAAGCGGTTGACTATGATGAGACTTTCTCACCCGTAGCAAAGCTTAAGTCTGTCCGAATCATGTTAGCTATTGCCGCATTCTATAATTATGAGATGTGGCAAATGGACGTCAAAACAGCATTCCTTAATGGTTTCCTCAAGGAAGAATTGTATAAGATGCAGCCGGAAGGTTTTGTCGATCCTAAGAATGCCGACAAGGTGTGCAAGCTCCAACGCTCAATCTATGGGCTGGTGCAAGCATCTCGGAGTTGCAACATTCGATTTGATGAGATGATCAAAGCGTTTGGGTTTACGCAGACTTATGGAGAAGCCTGGGTTTACAAGAAAGTGAGTGGGAGCTCTGTAGCATTTCTCATATTATATGTGGATGACATACTATTGATGGGAAATGATATAGAATTCTTGGAAAGCATAAAGGCCTACTTGAACAAGTGTTTTTCAATGAAGGGTCTTGGAGAAGCTGCTTATATATTAGGCATCAAGATCTATAGAGATAGATCGAGACGCCTCATTGGTCTTTCACAAAGTACATACCTTGACAAGATATTGAAGAAGTTCAATATGGATCAGTCCAAGAAGGTGTTCTTGCCTGTATTGCAAGGTGTGAGATTGAGCACGGCTCAATGCCCGACCACGACAGAAGATAGAGAAAAGATGAGTGTCGTCCCCTATGCCTCGGCCATAGGGTCTATTATGTATGCCATGCTGTGTACCAGACCTGATGTAAACCTTGCCGTAAGTTTGGTAGGAAGGTACCAAAGTAATCCCGGCATGGAACACTGGACAACGGTCAAGAATATCCTGAAGTACCTGAAGAGGACTAAGAATATGTTTCTCGTTTATGGAGGTGACGAAGAGCTTGTCGTAAAGGGTTACGTCGATGCTAGCTTCGACACAGATCTAGATGACTCTAAGTCACAAACCGGATACGTGTATATTTTGAATGGTGGGGCAGTCAGTTGGTGCAGTTGCAAGCAAAGCGTCGTTGCGGGATCTACATGTGAAGTGGAGTACATGGCAGCCTCGGAGGCAGCACAAGAAGCAATCTAGATGAAGGAGTTCATTACCGACCTAGGAGTTATTCCCAATGCGTCGGGCCCGATGAATCTCTTCTGTGACAACACTGGAGCTATTGCCCTTGCCAAGGAGCCCAGGTTTCACAGGAAGACCAGGCATATCAAGCGTCGCTTCAACTCCATTCGTGAAAATGTTCAAAATGGAGACATAGATATTTGTAAAGTGCATACGGACCTGAATGTCGCAGATCCGTTGACTAAACCTCTTCCTCGAGCAAAACATGATCAACACCAGAACTCTATGGGTGTTCGATTCATCACAATGTAACTAGATTATTGACTCTAGTGCAAGTGGGAGACTGTTGGAAATATGCCCTAGAGGCAATAATAAAATGGTTATTATTACATTTCCTTGTTCATGATAATTGTCTATTGTTCATGCTATAATTGTGTTATCCGGAAATCGCAATACATGTGTGAATACATAGACCACAACATGTCCCTAGTGAGCCTCTAGTTGACTAGCTCGTTGATCAATAGATGGCTATGGTTTCCTGACCATGGACATTGGATGTCATTGATAACGGGATCACATCATTAGGAGAATGATGTGATGGACAAGACCCAATCCTAAGCATAGCGCAAGATCGTGTAGTTCGTCTGCTAAAGCTTTTCTAATGTCAAGTATTTTTTTTCCTTAAACCATGAGATTGTGCAACTCACGGATAGTGTAGGAATACTTTGGGTGTGCCAAACGTCACAACGTAACTGGGTGACTATAAAGGTGCACTACGGGTATCTCTGAAAGTGTCTGTTGGGTTGGCACGAATCGAGACTGGGATTTGGCACTCCGTATGACAGAGAGGTATCTCTGGGCCCACTCGGTAAGACATCATCGTAATGAGCTCAATGTGACTAAGGGTTGGTCACGGGATGATGTGTTATGGAACGAGTAAAGTGACCTGCCGGTAACGAGATTGAACGAGGTATTGGGATACTGACGATCGAATCTCGGGCAAGTAACGTACCGATTGACAAAGGGAATTGTATATGGGATTTCTTGAATCCTCGACATCGTGGTTCATCCGATGAGATTATCGTGGAACATGTGGGAGCAACATGGGCATCCAGATCCCGCTGTTGGTTATTGGCCGGAGAGTTGTCTCGGTCATGTCTGCATGGTTCCCGAACCCGTAGGGTCTACACACTTAAGGTTCGATGATGCTAGGGTTATTAGGAAGACTTGTATGTGATTACCGAATGTTGTTCGGAGTCCCGGATGAGATCCCGAACGTCATGAGGAGTTCTAGAATGGTCCGGAGGTGAAGATTTATATGTGGGAAGTTGTCATACGGTCACCGGAAAAGTTCGGGGCCATATCGGTATTGTACCGGGGCCACCGGAGGGGTTCCAGGGGTCCACCGGGAGGGGCCACCTCTCTCGGAGGGCCTCATGGGCCGTAGAGTAAAGGGAACCAGCCCTTGGAGGGCTGGGTGCATCCCCCCTTGGGCCCATGCGCCTAGGGTTGGGGGGGGGGGGAAACCCTAGAGGGGGCGCCCCCCTTGCTTGGGGGGCAAGCCCTTCCCCTTGGCCGCCCCCCTCTAGATCTCATCTAGAGGGGGCTGGCCCCCTTCCCCCTTCCCCTATAAATAGAGGGGCAAGGGGAGGGATGCACACCACATCAAAGGCGCAGCCCCTCCCCTCCCCAACACCTCTCCTCCTCTGTTAAGAGCTTGGCGAAGCCCTGCCGGAGTACTGCTGCTCCACCACCACTACGCTGTCGTGCTGCTATTGGAGCTCTCTTCCTCAACCTCTCCCTCCTCCTTGCTGGATCAAGGCGCGGGAGACGTCTCCGCTCCGTACGTGTGTTGAACGCGGAGGTGCCGTCCGTTCGGCGCTAGGATCATCGGTGATTTGGATCACGATGAGTAAGACTCCATCAACCCCGTTCTCTTGAACGTTTCCGCTCGCGATCTACAAGGGTATGTAGATGCACTCCTCTCCCTCTCGTAGCTAGATGACTCCATAGATTGATCTTGGTGATGCGTAGAAAATTTTAAATTTCTGCTACGATCTCCAACACATTCTACACATCGATGGCGGCAAATCTCGGCGGCGTTGCGCAGTGGAGACTCTGTGTCCGATGGGTGGCGATGGACTCATGCAGGAGGACGACGCTATCTGGCATCGTGGTGGTGTCGATGGCAGAGAGGCCTGGCAAGGTCGATGCGTTAGTATCTGATCTGAGGGTGGATCGGTGGATGACGGAGGTGACGGCCATTGCAGCGTGCGCATGTGGTGCCCACTGAAAGTGCGTCGGACTAGTGTGTAACCCAGTCCAGATATATGGCTTGGATGGGGCATCCGACATTAGATGTTAGGTATTGGTGCGACGTCTATTTGGTATTAGGCTCAGACATTCGGCACTCCTTCATCACGAGGACAGGAGTAGCGACATGTGTTGCCAAGATGGTGGCTTCAGGCTTACTGATGTATTACCTTTGTAAGTGTTTTGTGAATAATTAATAAAATGACTGCCTGCATTGCCCAGATGCAGAGGCCAGGGTACATCCTCCTTTTCAAAAAAAAACTGGTTCATAAGCTGGCAACTGAGTGATAGTAATATGGTAAGTACCGACGTAATCTGATAAGTACTGATAAAAAAACTGTTGAAACATGTATACACGCAAGAGAGAAAGAAAGAGCCGCATGGGAAGAGCCACATTCCGGGTTTCTCAAAGAATGGGTAGTTTTTTCGGGTAAAAGAATAGTAGTTGGCTATTGGAATCTGACATAAAAATTGGTCGGTTTGGATTGCTGAAATTTTGTCTATTTTGGGCCTAGCCCAATAGCAGTTTCAGAAATTCCTAATAAATCTTAGAGGCCCACTCGGCCCATTTGTGCTAGGCAAGGGATACTACTAAAGTTTAGTTCCACATTGCTAGTTGAGTGGGAGTTGGACCTCCTTATAAGGGAGGTTCTTTCCCCACTTGTATGAGCATGAGAACAAAAGAGACATCCACGCGCACTCCTCCTCCGCCGCCCACCTAGCCACGCCACGCCTCGCCTTGTCATGACACGACGCGACGCAGGAATGAGCCGAGCCGATGTCTAAATTTTTGCCACGCACTACGGGTATACGACAGGTCACACGAAAGCTGAAAAGATTTTTGCGAAAGTGGAGTTCGAATGCGAACGGTGCAACTCTTCGGCTGCTGGCTGTTCACTTCATCTCCGTCTCTTTGTTTCGCCTCCCGTCGCTACCCTCTCGCCTCCTTCTCTTGTGCCTATAAAAGGGAGGTCGCTCCTCCCAGAGAGACGCACCAGAACTACTCCTTCCCTCGCCATAGGTTCCATTTCTGAGCTGCTGGTGTCTTCCTCATCCCGGCTTGCGGCATGCACCGCACGTCGGGACAGCAGGCCTTCGAAACCGCACCTTTTGAGTCCTGTACGGGAGAAGGGTGATAAGGTTTTTGGGGAGCGCTCAGCGCGACTACTGGCTGCTTCATCATGGACGATCCGTTCCCCGACGACGACTTCTTCCCCGACGTCCACGACCTCCTCGACGACATGGCAGGCGAGGACACCGACCCCAAGTCCAGCGCTTCTGCTGCTGCTGTCCCGTACGTGTTCTTCTCCTTTCTATTAGAGGTCCTGTTATAGTTCCTTGTTCTAGTATTTGCCCTAGATATGTTAGATTCTATTTCATATATGCAACTTGCTATACTGTCTGCTCTAGATATGTTTAGTTACAGTTCATATATGAAGATGTTGTTTACCTTCTCTTTGTCAAATCGCATGGCTTGTTTTATCACTACTATTCTGGTCATGCTTTATCTAGTATTTCTGTTAATAAAATCATTCGGTAAATTGCTCATATTTCCAACAATTCAAAAACCTTATTATAGGCAATTTACCCTGAGTGATTTTGCTACTTCCATGAGACCTCCTATGTTTGAGGGTATCCACTATAAGAGGTGGCGCGTGAGAGCAGCCTTATGGTTTCAAACCATGAGTTGCTATGACGCCACTCTTGGCAAACCTAAAGGAGAGCTTGATGCTCAACATGCACAAGCTTTTCAGAAAATGGATACTCTTTTTAAGGCTGCTCTCTTGAGTGTTCTTGGTGAGAACATAGTTGATGCTTATGCGTCAATTGATAATGGAAAAGATATGTGGGATGCACTCGAGGCCAAGTTTGGGGTCTCGGATGCTGGCACTGAGTTGTACATCATGGAGCAATTATATGATTACAGGATGACTGAAGAGCGCTCCGTGGTTGAGCAAGCTCATGAGATACAATCATTTGCTAGAGAACTTGAGCACTTCAGTTGTATGCTACCGGACAAGTTTGTTGCCGGAGGTATCATCACTAAGCTTCCTCCTTCGTGGAGGAACTTTGCTACCTTACTGAAGCATAAGAGACAGGAGTTTTCCGTCCCGGATCTCATTGGCACTCTTGATGTGGAAGAAAAGGCGAGAGCAAAGGATACACGTGCTTGAGGTATTGAGGGAGGATCTAGTGCCAATCTGGTACAAAAGAAGAACTTCCAGCCCCACAAGTTCAAGAACAAGGGCAAGTTTTATGATAAAGCAAAGTTTGATGGGAAGAACAAGGCTGTGCAGCACACGAACTTTAAGAAGAAGAATGACAAGAAGAAAGGTGCTTGTCATGTGTGTGGCGATCCTGATCATTGGGCTCCTAGTTGCCCTAATCTCTATGACAAGCGTCACCCTGGGAAAGGCGGCAAGACCGCTAATGTTGTCATTGGAGACACTGACATGAAGGATGATGGGTATGGTATATTTCCCACTATTCTTTCAGTATGTCATTCTCCTGATTGGTTGATTGACAAAGGTGCTAATGTGCATGTATGTGGTGATATTTCCATGTTTTCGTCTTATCAGACCGCAGGGACTTCAACCGTGTTGATGGGCAACGGTTCAAGTGCTTCTGTTCATGGTGTTGGCACGGTCGATCTAAAGTTTACTTCAGGGAAGATCGTGCGGCTGAAGAACGTGCATTATGTCCCCTCCGTCAATAAAAATCTTGTTAGCGGATCTCTTCTGTGTAGAGATGGCTACAAGCTTGTCTTTGAGTCAAATAAATTTGTAATATCCAAGTATGGAACCTTTGTTGGTAAAGGCTATGAGTCAGGAGGTATGTTTCGTTTATCATTATCAAACGTTTGCAATAAAGTTGTTAATCATATTTGCAACAACAGTGAATCCAATGTGTGGCATTCACGTCTCTGTCATGTTAATTTTGGTTGCATGTCACGACTAGCGAAGTTGAACTTAATCCCTAGTTTCACCATTGTCAAGGGATCTAAGTGTCAAGTTTGTGTGCAAGCTAAGCAACCTCGTAAGTCTCACACAACTGCGGAAACGAGAAATCTTGCACCACTAGAGATCATACATTCAGATCTATGTGAAATGAATGGTGTTTTGACAAAAGGTGGAAACAATTATTTCATCACATTAATTGCTGACTCCACTAGATACTGCCATGTGTATCTTCTGAAATCTAAGGATGAAACTTTGAACTTTTTCAAGATCTATAAAGCTGAAGTGGAAAATTAACTTGATCGGAAAATCAAGAGGCTTAGGTCCGACCGTGGTGGAGAGTATTTTTTCAATGAATTTGATGTTTTTTGTGCGGAACATGGTATAATCCATGAGAGGACGCCTCCCTATTCACCTCAGTCAAATGGGGTGGCCGAAAGAAAGAACCGTACTCTAACTGATTTGGTTAACGCCATGTTAGACACATCGGGTCTCTCCAAGGCATGGTGGGGGGAGGCGATATTGATGGCATGTCATGTCCTAAACCGAGTTCCCACAAAGAACAAAGAGATAACTCTATTCGAGGAATGGGAGAAGAAAAGGTTAAAACTCTCTACCTGGGGTTGTTTGGCGAAAGTCAATGTTCCAATTCCAAAGAAGCAGAAGCTTGGACCAAAGACTGTGGATTGTGTTTTCCTGGGATATGCTTTTCATAGCATTGGCTATAGATTCTTGGTTGTAAAATCTGAGGTACCTGACATGCATGTCGGTACGATCATGGAGTCGAATGATGCGACTTTCTTTGAAGATATCTTTCCCATAAAGGATATGGCTACCTCATCTAATCAGGAGATGCCTAGTTCATCGAATCAGGAACCAGTTACAATTACCGAACCTGCCATTTCGATGGAACACTTTGAAAGTCCTGTGGAGGAGAACAATGAAGCTCCTACTAGGAGCAAGAGACAGAGGACTGCAAAGTCCTTTGGTGATGATTTTCTTGTGTATCTCATAGATGACACTCCCAGTTCTATTTCAGAGGCCTATGCATCTGAAGATGCTGACTACTGGAAGGAAGCAGTTCGTAGCGAGATGGATTCCATCTTGGTGAATGAAACTTGGGAGATAACTAATCGTCCTTATGGGTGCAAACCTATAGGATGCAGATGGGTATTCAAGAATAAGCTTAGGCCTCATGGTACTATTGAAAAGTACAAGGCTCGGCTCGTGGCTAAGGGTTATACCCAAAAGGAAGGTGAAGACTTCTTTGATACTTACTCGCCTGTGGCTCGACTAACCACTATTCGAGTTCTACTTTCACTAGCTTCCTCGCATGGTCTTCTCGTTCATCAAATGGATGTTAAGTCTGCTTTCCTAAATGGAGAGTTGGACAAGGAAATTTATATGGAACAACCAGATGGGTTTGTACTAGATGGTCAGGAAGGAAGAGTGTGCAAGTTGCTGAAGTCTTTGTATGGACTCAAGCAAGCACCCAAATAGTGGCATGAGAAGTTTGAAAGAACTTTAACAGCTGCAGGCTTTGTTGTGAACGAAGCTGACAAATGTGTGTACTATCGCCATGGTGGGGGCGAGGGAGTTATCCTTTGCTTGTATGTTGATGACATACTGATTTTCGGAACAAATCTGAATGTTATTAAGGAGGTCAAGAGTTTCCTATCTCGCTGTTTTGAGATGAAGGATTTAGGAGTGGCTGATGTCATTCTGAACATCAAGTTGTTGAGAGACGATGATAGTGGGATTACATTGCTTCAATCTCACTATGTGGAAAAGATCTTGAGTCGCTTTGGCTATAGTGACTGCAAGCCCTCTCCAACACCTTATGATGCAAGTGTGTTACTTTGAAAGAATCAAAGAATTGCTAGAGATCAATTGAAATATTCTCAGATTATTGGCTCGCTTATGTACTTAGCAAGTGCTACAAGACCTGACATCTATTTTGCTGTTAGCAAACTGAGACGGTTTGTCTCAAAACCAGGAGATGTGCATTGGAAAGCTCTAGAGAGAATTTTGCGTTATTTGAAAGGCACTGCAAATTATGGAATTCACTACACCGGACACCCAAAGGTGCTTGAAGGGTATAGTGACTCAAACTGGATCTCAGATGCTGATGAGATAAAGGCCACGAGCGGATATGCATTCACTCATGAAGGTGGCGCTGTTTCTTGGAAGTCTTGCAAGCAGACCATCTTAACGAGGTCAACAATGGAAGCAGAACTCACAACACTAGATACATCTACGGTCGAAGCAGATTGGTTTCGTCGGCTCTTGAATGACTTGCCGGTCGTTGATAAACCTGTACCGGGTGTTCTTATGAACTGCGACAATCAAACTGTGATCACGAAAGTGAGCAGCTCAAAGGATAACATGAAGTCATCAAGACATGTTCAGAGAAGGTTAAAGTCTGTCAGAAAAACGAGAAACTCCGGAGTTATTGCATTGGATTATATCCAAACGACTAAAAATCTGGTAGATCCTTTTACTAAGGGTCTATCACGTAATGTGATAGATGATGCATCGAGGGAGATGGGTATGAGACCCACCATATGAGTTGTTCACAGTGGTAACCTATTCTTTGTGATCGGAGATCCCGTGAATTAGATGTGGAAGACAAACTGTTGGTCAACTGAGAGGAGAGTATCCTTACTATTAACAGTACCACTCCATGAAGATGTAATACTCTCCTAAAACTGCATGGCAGGTTGATGTATATCTTAATGTGTTCTAAGTGGATCATTTAAGCAGAGATGTTGTCCTGCAGAACATCTTTTGAAGAACACACCTATATGAGTCTGATTGTCAAACGTCGCAATCTATGAGAGTAGGGTTCTCTCTAATAAACTCATGAAATGTCTCAGAGTATGACGCATAAGCTCCACCCGCGGGGAAGTCCCACGGTAGCCACGTATCGGTTAATGCTTTATGTGAAGCTAGATTCGCAGAAAACTTGCAGTTCAAGGCCCAGTCCACTGTTCAAGTTGCTTACTAGTGTAGCATAGAGTTTTAGGTGGAAGTTCAACTTAACAGTCTCCACTGCAGTACCGGTATATAAAACAGTGTTTTGGAATCAAAGGCAATTTTTGTGTGCCTCTGGGATCTGGTGGGGATTGCTGGAATTTTGTCTATTTTGGGCCTAGCCCAATAGCAGTTTTAGAAATTCCTAATAAATCCTAGAGGCCCACTTAGCCCATTTGTGCAAGGCAAGGGATACTACTAAAGTTTAGTCCCACATTGCCAGTTGAGTGGGAGTTGGACCTCCTTATAAGGGAGGTTCTTTCCCCACTTGTATGAGCATGAGAACAAGAGGGACATCCACACGCGCTCCTCCTCCGCCGCCCGCCTCGCCACGCCGCGCCGCGAATTGCGGGAATGAGCTGAGCCGATGTCTAAATTTTTGCCACACACTATGGGTATACGAAAGGTCACACGGAAGCTGAACAAATTTTTGTGAAAGTGGAGTTCGAATGCGAATGGTGCAGCTCTTCGGCTGCTGGCTATTCGCTTCATCTCCGTCTCTTCGTTTCGCCTCCCGTCGCTGCCCTCTCGCCTCCTTCTCTTGCGCCTATAAAAGGGAGGTCGCTCCTCCCAGAGAGACGCACCAGAACTACTCCTTCCCTCGCCATCGGTTCCATTTCTGAGCTGCTGCTGTCTTCCTCATCCCGGCTTGCGGCGTGCACCGCACGCCGGGACAGTAGGCCTCCGAAACCGTACCCTTTTAGTCCTGTACCGGAGAAGGGTGATAAGGTTTTTGGGGAGCGCTCAGCGCGACTACTGGCTGCTTCATCACGGACGATCCGTTCCCTGATGACGACTTCTTCCCCGACGTCCACGACCTCCTCGATGACATGGCAGGCGAGGACACCGACCCCAAGTCTAGCACTGCTGCTGTCCTGTATGTGTTCTTCTCCTTTCTATTAGAGGTCCTGCTACAGTTCCTTGTTCTAGTATTTGCCCCAGATATGTTAGACTCTATTTCATATATGCAACTTGCTATACTGTCTGCTCTAGATATGTTTAGTTACAGTTCATATATGAAGATGTTGTTTACCTTCTCTTTGTCAAATCGCATGGCTTGTTTTATCACTACTATTCTTTTTTTGAGAAACAAGAGTTACAAACTCAAGTAACGGGGCAGTATTCAGACTGCATCAACTCTCTAAGCCTATCAGGAACTCCTGCAATAATCCAAAAATTTCCATGCATCCTCGCCTCCATCGCCAGCTTATGAGCCAATCCATTTCTCTTCCTTCCAGCAAAACGCACTTTGTATGAGGCGAATACCCCAAGTAGTTGCTTAATATCCTGTATCACTGCATAGCAAGTGGCCAAGCACGCCTCCTCTGAAATTAAGTATTCAGCAACAGACTTGCAGTCCAGTTCCAAAACGATCGGTCCATTATAGGCATTGGCCAACGACTGTAACCCAAACAGAGCAGCCCGTGCCTCAGCTTCCTCTATGCTCGCCGAAATAGGAAGCAAGCTTCCGGCCGACAAGAAGACGTAGCCACGGTGATCTCTGACAATAGCACCTGCCCAACCCTGACCACTGTCTAGATCGAAGCCGGCGTCTGAATTAATTTTTGCAATCCCCGGGGCTGGCGCTGTCCAAAGCATGCTTTGCCGAACAGGTTTGTTAGGCGCAGCATTTTCCAGTGTAATCTGCTCTTTGCCTTTCTCCGAAGTCACGTCAAGGGCAGCCATATTCAGTTCCTCCTCGTACTGGACCAGGAAGTTAACAGAATGACGAATCAGCTCATTTCCTTTGCCATGAATGCAATCATCTCGCAGGTGCCAGCATCTCCAGAGTAAAAGAAGGATCTTCGCCTGCATGTCTTCAGAACAAGTGCCGAGTAGATGCTGCATCCAGTCAGTACCGGTAAACCTGAAAGCTAGCTTGGAGGGAAGAGCCTAGAGCTCTCTCATCTCATGTCTTAGAGCCCTGCTTCTAGTACATTCAACTACTGCATGGAATTCATTTTCCACACCATTTCCACAGATGTTGCACGTAGTATCAAGAGCAAGGGTACGTCTAAATTTGTTCTTCTTTGTAGCAAGGGTATTAGTAGCAATCCTCCATCCAAAGATTCTAACTTTCGGAGGGACCCTAGCTTTCCAAACGAGGTCCCAAATACTCCGATCGTTTGCCTCCCTTGTAGAGCTCGATGGAATCTGACTAACCTGCCCTTGACTAGCATAAGCCAATTTGTAGGCGCTTTTTACAATGAATATTCCATTCTTTTCAGGGTGCCAGGCAATGCAATCCTCCACTTCCGATATTGCAATGGGGATCTTGCAGATTTCGTTAGCATCAAACTCTTGGAAAATTTGATTTATGAGTTCCACGTTCCATTCTTTCCTGTCCGGGAGGATGAGCTGGTTTACCCACCGGAGACGCAAGCGCCTCTTGAAAGAAGCCGTCTTCAAACCCTCCTTGCGTGGAATCCATTGGTCACACTAAATTTGGATCTTTCTCCCATCCCCCACCATCCAAATAATTCCTTTTTTCAGTAACTCTAGCCCCGCCTCAATGCCCCTCCACACGGGTGATGCATCTGATGAGAAGACCGTATCCAGCAGATTCCCGTGAGGGTAATACTTAGACTTAAGCACTCTTGCACATAGACTGTCTGGCTTTTGGATCAGCCTCCAAACCTGCTTTGCTAAAAGTGCTAAGTTGAACAGATGCATATCTCTGAAGCCAATACCTCCTGCCCGCTTAGGCCGAATCATATGCTCCCATGACATCCAATGAACCTTTGATCTTCCTCATCACCCCACCAGAAGTTTCTGATCATCTTCTCGTACTTATCGCAAAAACCTTTGGATAATAGAAAGACACCCATGGTGAAGCAAGGGAGTGCCTGCACAACCGATTTGACATGAACTTCTTTAGCAGCATATGCCATGTATTTCTCTGACCAATCACTGCATCTTTTCCTGAATCTATGCATGATTGGCTGGAAGTTCTCATCTTTCATTCTTCCTTCTGGAGTTAGTAGTCCTAAGTACTTACTCTCAAAAGATGATGATACCACTCCCAGGGTCTCTTTTATATTATCCCTAACTTCCTCAGGGCACTGTTCGCTAAAAAGAAAAGAACACTTACTTTCACTCAGCAACTGGCCCGTGCATCTCTGGAACGTGGATAAAACCCTTTTCATTGTAACAGCTTCCTCCACCGTGGCCTTGAAGAAAATCAAACTATCATCAGCAAACAAGAGGTTTGAAATGTCGGGGCTATTTCTAGCAATTTTGATGGGTGTCAGGTTTCCCGCCTCGGTCTCCTTCTTCATGAGTGTCACTAGGCCATCGGCCACAAAAAGAAAGAGATAAGGGCTCAGTGGGTCACCTTACCGTAAACCTCTTGACGGAATAAAAGGTTCCTGTAACTCCCCATTACATCTGACTGAATACCTGACCGACCGGACACGGTGCATAATCCAGGAAATCCATTTCAGATCAAAACCAGTTTTTTGCAGGACCCCCTCCAAGAAGTTCCAGTCCACTCTATCATACGCTTTCGCTAAGTCAAGTTTATACGCACAGTGGGTATTGTGTCTGCTGATGCTGTGTTGGATCTTATGAAAACACTCAAAGGCAATGGCAGCATTATCTGTAATCAACCGTCCAGGGATAAACGCACTTTGCGTCTCGGAAATTATATCATCCAAAAAAGGCCGGAGGCGATTGACGAGGCACTTGGATATCACTTTATAAATGACATTGCATAAACTAATTGGCCGATAATCCTTTAAAGACTGAGGGTCCTTTCCTTTTGGGATGAGGGCGATCACTGTATCATTAATCCCTTCCGGCAATGTCTCTCTCTCAAAAAATCCAACACTCCATTTATGACGTCTTCTCTCAACACATTCCAATTCCGCTGGTAAAACCGGGCGGGGAACCCATCCGGTCCCGGCGCTTTGAGCGGGCCTATCTGGAAGAGCGAGTCACTGATCTCCTCCGCCGTGAACGCTCTTGTTAATCTGCTGTTTATGTTGTCCGTGACCCTCTTTTCAACCAGGTCCAGTAACTCATGTGGTTCCACATCTCTCTCTCTCTCTTGTAAAGATTCTGGAAAAACTCCCTTATCATTTCTCTGACCACTTTGCTATCTTCCTTCCAGACACCGCTGCTGTCCTTTAGCTTAGTAATCTCGTTTTTCTTTTTCCTCCAAGTAGCTTTCCTTTGGAACCATTTTGTGTTGCGATCCCCTTCACGTAAATAGGTAGCTCTAGATCTTTGTCTCCACATAAGCTCTTCCCTGAGCAGCACCTCGTCAAGTTCCTCTGAACATTTCTGAATTTCTCTATCTCGCATAGGTGAATAAGGGGATCTCCATAGGATACTGAGTTTGTTTCTGAGTTCTGCAGTTTTCTTAATTACTGATCCAAAATCCCTATCACTACTATTCTGGTCATGCTTTATCTAGTATTTCTGTTAATAAAATCATTCGGTAAATTGCTCATATTTCCAACAATCAATCAGTTTTCAAAAGCCAATTTTCAAAAACTGGAGGGATCCAAACATGGCCTTAAGCTAACTTCAACTCTCAGTTCCGTGCAATCTTCACATGGACGGGGCAAATCATTGGTCTAAAGTCAAAGATTTGAGTCGGCCATGTATGCCAACGTATATTCAGATTCCCTATTAAACAACTGAAGTACGTACTGAATAGTGGGCAACTGGAACATGTTTACTTGAGAGCCAATCTACCTATAATTTTCAGCTGGCAGATGTTGACTCCTCGATGGACGGTAGCTCGCAGTCAACGGTCGACAACCACTCTTAATTAAGAGCTCAGCTAATCCACAATATATACATTGTCTAACCTCAGCAGATCAGAGCGCCATCCTCCCGTTAATCGAACCCAAACACTTACTTGTCTTTCTCCGGCCATGGCCACCGCCGCGGTCCTCATCCTGCTCGCATCGCTCCTCCCGGCGCTAGCCCCCGGAACCGATAGCAGCTCGTCCGCCTCTGACTACGGCTTGGCCCTCAAGCCTAGTCACAAGTGCGGCGTCGTCCTGCCCGTCGCCGTGGGCACCTACGACATGGGCACGTACGCTCCGGGCAGCGCGTACGAGGCCACCCTGCGCCATCTCGTCGCCACCATTCCCGCCATGGCGAATGCGGAATCCAGCGGCTCCTCTTATTACAGGGAGTCCTGCCGCGACGGTGCCGGCGCGTGCGGGCGCTCATACGTCGACGACGCCGGCGAGAGCCCCAATCGGATTGTGGCCTCCGGCTACTGCTCATGGCACCGGGACGTCAAGTCGCCGGACTGCGGCGCTTGCATCGCGCTGGCCTTCGAGGAGGCGCAGAGGCTGTGCCCGTTCCAGAGGATGGCTGAGGCCGCGGTTGACGGCGGCGCGTGCAACTGCAGCGCACACTTCCACGACTACGACATCATGGAGCAGTTCCAGCACGGCGACCCCAGTAGTAACTCCTTTGCTCCCCCCTCTCTCTCTCTCTCAGACTAGATCTAGAACAAAACTATAAAAAATTCCTACATCACCCTGAGAGCCAGATTTGCTATATTCTCCGTCCCATAATATAATAATGTTTTTTTACATCAATATATGTCAAAAACGCTTTTATATTATAAGACGGAGCGAGTACATTACAACCGAGTTTTGGCAAAAGAACATTGATTGGGAAGCTATACTATGTATATACAGTAATAGAGAGTAGAAAGCATGGACATGTGATGCAAAAATTATTTTCTAGTTCACTATTTGATATACATCAGAGTCACTCTAGTGCAATCACTATTTTTGTTTTAATATGTATCATTATTAATCTTTCGTTCTCATATAGAACCAGCTATATTGATCACTGAACACCCATCTAAGATCCTTCCTCTGCCACTGCTCTAACATTTCCCTTTTCACCCGGCCACCTCCAGATCAGGGGCAGACACAGACCAATATTGTAAGGGATCTTAACATTTTCTATGCTAAGAAGTTCAAATGTCTCATGCATAAAATTGGCTAGTTAAATCTACACAAAAAGGAATTTTTTAGCTGCTTCTATATGAAGAATTGAAGACATAGAGAATTAAGCATGTCCTGAAATGAAATTCCGTAGATTTTTTCGGTTGACGTGTGCCCTCATTAATTAGTGTGTGGAGTATTACTAAGTTGCCCGTGTGTTGCACGAAACATCAAGATGCATTTATATGAGTAGTTTATCTTGTGAGAGATAAGGATGAACGAGGGAACGCCTTATCTGCAAATGTGGAGAGGAGTGCGGGTATCTTTTTGCAAAATTGTCATAGTTTCTTTCCTATCCGTCAGATATAGATCGGACGGCTTATATTGCAGGATGGCAGGCACACCATCATTACCAACTCTGTTTTCTATAAGAGTAGA
Organism: Triticum aestivum; assembly: GCF_018294505.1. Taxonomy (NCBI): domain Eukaryota; kingdom Viridiplantae; phylum Streptophyta; class Magnoliopsida; order Poales; family Poaceae; genus Triticum; species Triticum aestivum. The sequence goes on along the minus strand of NC_057800.1, from coordinate 658,264,028 downwards.
GATATTGCTTAATCTTGAAAAATATATGTCACTGTTGATCCAGAGGATTGTGATAAAATTAGAGAGCAGTTTTAACTGGTCCCTCTTACCTTGTCTTTTCATATGAGAGGTAAAAGTATAAAATAGATTTGTGCCGTTGATTTCATTAAGTAGTGGGTCTGATAACTCTTACCTTTTTTACCCCATGTGAGAAGAGGATGTAAGAGGGATCATGTTAAAATTAAAAAAAGAGGTAAGAGGAACCATGCATGTTAAATGCTCATTTAAAATTCCTTCAAGGATTAGGATCTTTCATTAGGTACGGTGGTTATTTTGATAAAACTAGTCAATGTGTACGTGCAATGCACGTTAATCTGAAAGTATATTAAGTGCATGCGGATATTAAGTAGGGTATTATTTAATTACGTGTTATCATGTGATTAGCACTATATTTGGTATGAGATTAACTGCACGCTAAACATGTTGAGTGCTCGACATTGAAGCAATCTAGGTTGTTGGATTGACATGATTTGATGGCCGAGATTAATTGGATCTGCCCCTTTGGGTCTTTTTTGTATTGGTATAGATATAATCTAGTAAGGTGTACTAATTGATAAGGGAGCACTCTTTGTTGTATTTGTAACAATAATGAACTATCCAACATTTATTTGTAGATTGCCAATTTGGACAACCGTGCATGTAGCTTTGATCTTGCCATCCCCTTAATGTACCTCAGATATATATATGTAAAGGTCGATTGGCTAATATTAACCCACGAATGAGAACCTAAGTTCTGGTTGGGGCACCTGCCTTATATTGGGCTATTTTGGCTAACTTGAAATGGTATTTTTTTTAAGCGGACAAATTCATATATGTAGGTGATCCTCGGTGGAACACACCGGAGCAGGTCGTGGGCGTTGTTGTGGAAAAAGAGGAGAACATCACGAGAATGAGATGGGCATGCCGAACCTTGGAGACAACAATCATGGAGATCTTAGCTAACCTTGGGTGGATGTCTAACAAAAGAATTTGTGCCTAGTTTTCATTCCATGCTCATGAACAATGTGTGTTCTATTTGGGCCATTTATTGGTTTCTTTAAATCAGCTGGAGGCTGGAACTATGTAATAACCGAAGGTTGAGCCTATGCATTATGGAGAAAACATTCCCATTTCTTAAAAAATCTTGAAGGTAAGAAAATTGGGAATTCGGGAGAATGACGAACTCTAGGATTCAACTTTTGCTAAGTTGGGCTCTAGATGGAAGCACGTTGCTTGGGTGGCTCGGTGTGAATACTCGTAAATGGCCAATTAGCCAGCCTGATGGCCTAGTTATGCCCTCCCTCCTTCCACTTGCGGCCCACCTTTTCTTCAACAAAAATTGCCCAACAGATGTCAGAGATGAGAACATAAATATTCTTCAAGTGAACAATGAAACCTTGAACGACAATAGGTACTTGGGAATGCCCGCTGATGTATGCTCTTCTAAACAGGGGGCTTTCAAGTATTTAAAGGACGGGGTATGGAACAAGGTTAAAGAATGGATGACAAAAAAAATTTCTTCAGCTGGCAAAGAGGTTTTGATCAAGTTAGTGGCTCAGGCGGTTTCAGTTTACTCTATGTCGTGTTTTAAATTACCGAGAGGCTTATGCGAGCACCTGAATAAACTCGTACGGCAATTCTGGTGGGGAAGTAAGGAAGGACAAAAGAAGACGTCATGGGTTTCTTGGAAGGACATGACCTAGCCCAAGTTTTTGGGTGGATTGGGATTCAGAGAATTTGAGCTGTTCAACCTAGTGCTACTTGCTAAGCAGGCGTGGCACATTCTACAATGTCCTCACACTCTTTGTTCGATGATGCTGAAAGCTATTTATTTCCCCGCTGGTAATACTTTGTCAGCCAAACTTGGGAACCATCCTTCACATATATGGCGAGCAATAATTGAAGGAATAGATGTGCTACACCAAGGCTTGATCCGAAGAGTTGGGGACGGTTCTTCCATCGATATTTGGTAGGAAAACTGGATCCCTAGAGAGGAAAACATGAGACCAATTGTGTTCCTCGCGACGGTCCGCCCCAGCCTCGTTAGTGAGCTCATAAACCATGTTGAGGCCTCATGGAATAGGGAGGTATTACAACAAACTTTTAACTCCACGGACGTGGACGCAATATTGAGCATACCGCTTTGTACTAGAAATAATGTGGATTTCTGGGCATGGAATTTCGAGAAGACGGTTTTTCACAGTGAGGTCGGCATACTGCATGCTCACCCACACACAACGCGGGTGGGAGGCTTGGCTCGATGGGCATGCGAGCTACTTCTATTCTAGAGCCGAGGAGAATGGATGGAAGCAGCTCTGGCAGGTGGATGTCCGAGGAAAGCTACACAATTTTTTTGTGGAGGCTGGCTAAGTATTCTATTCGGACCAAAGACGTCTGGCATCATCGACATATGTCACAATCTGATGGTTGTCAATTGTGTGGAGCGACAGACTCATGGTGTCATTCCCTACTCGAGTGCACGACGTCGAGGTGTGTTTGTGCTTTGGTTGATGGCGACCTAGCTAAGCACTTAATTGCTATGACAGACCCAAGCGCAAAACAGTGGCTATTTGGGATGATGAATACTTTATCACATGACAAGCTTGTTGAAAGGATCGATATGGTTGACTAGAGGGGGGGTGAATAGGCAACTGCCAATTTTTAGCTTTTCTTTACCAAATTAAACTTTGCATCAAAGTAGGTTGTCTAGATGTGCAACTAGGTGAGCAACCTATATGATGCAATAACACCAAGCATACAAGCAAGCAAGGGTACAAACAATAAAGAGCTTGCAAAAGTAAAGGTAAGAGATAACCAAGAGTGGAACCGGTGGAGACGAGGATGTGTTACCGAAGTTCCTTCCTTTTGAGGGGAAGTACGTCTCCGTTGGAGCGGTGTGGAGGCACAATGCTCCCCAAGAAGCCACTAGGGCCACCGTATTCTCCTCACGCCCTCACACAATGTGAGATGCCGTGATTCCACTATTGGTGTCCTTGAAGGCGGCGACCGAACCTTTGCAAACAAGGTTGGGGCAAACTCCACAACTTAATCGGAGGCTCCCAACAAGACCACGAAGCTTCACTACAATGGAATATAGCTCCGAGGTGACCTCAACCGTCTAGGGTGCTCAAACACCCAAGAGTGATAAGATCCGCTAGGGATGAGTGGGGGAATCGAAAATCCCTTGGTGGAAGTGTAGATCGGAGCCTTCTCAACCACTCCCGAGCAAATCAACAAATTTGATTGGCTAGAGAGATAGATCGGGCGGAAATGAAGCTTGGCGTATTTAATGGAGCTTGAGCAATAAATGGAGCTTGGGGGAGGAAGAGGTAGGTGAGAAGGAGGAAGGGGACTCCCTTTTATATTGGGGGCAACAATCCCGTTGCCCCCCCACCAACCAGCCCCGCACAGGGCGGTACTACCGCTGAGAGGGGGCGGTACTGCCGCGCCACCCAGCGGTACTGCCGCGCTGAGGAGACTTAGTAGGGAACGGACCCCAATTGCGGTACTACCGCGGTGGTAGGGCGGTACTACCGCTCCTAGAACGGTACTACCGCCACTAGAACCGTGACTAGTGCCGCAAAACCCGACACGAGAAAAAGACCTCTCGAATCGAGGCGGTAGGACCCAGACTACCCAGTGGTACTACGGCAGTGGGGTCAAGGGCGGTAGTACCGCTGTGGAGCGGTACTGCCGCTTGTGACCCTTCGGCCGTAGTACCGCAGGCAGTGCGGTACTACCGCTGGGGCAAGAGAGAGAGAGAGAGCGAGCGAGAGAGAGAGAGAGAGAGAGAGAGAGAGAGAAGGGATCTCTCAAATATGCTGAGGACACGGAGGAGGTGCCAGGCCCCCAGCGGTACTACTGCTGTGGAGCCAAGGGCGGTACTACCGCTGCGGAGCAGTACTGCCGCTTGGCTCCTCAGCGGTACTACCGCTGGGTGCGTGGTACTATCGCTTAGACCCAGACAGGACAAGGAAGAGAGGAGAGATCTCTTCAATGGAAAGGAAATGCTCGGAGGGTGAGAAGCAGATGTGTACGTGATGATTCTACCCATGCAAAACTCCAGCGGACCCCCTCTTGATAGTACGGTGCCCTCTACGCAACTAGTCCACCGAGAAAGAAACGAAAGAGCTACACCGTCTTGGAATACACTCCGAGGGGAAGAAGGCATCTTGTGCCAGGGGAGAATCTGTGAATTATTCAAAGCACAAGATTATTCCGCAAACATGTTGTCATCAATCACCAAAACTACCTTGAGAGAGATATGCCGTAACAATCTCCCCCTTTTTGGTGGACTGATGACAACTAGGGATTTGCGCAAGGAAAAGAAATAAAACAAAGAAAGCTAAGAACTACAAAATATAGACGGGCTCCCCCAGAATGTGTGCACCAAGAGATGGCACGACCCACACATTCGGATCAAAACCCCCCCTATATTTTATAGTCCAACAATACTAAGCACAAGATATATGAGAGAATTAAATAAACAGGACAAGCATGCATCTCACAATAAACTACAGTACTCAGACATGACATAAGTAATAAGGTAGCGATAGGGAGCATATGTCTCACACCATATGTCTAGAGCTTAGGTCTCACACCAAACCAAACCAAAGAAGGACACCAAGAGAACACACAAGAAACCACAAGACGACACAAAACACGACACAAGAGGCAAATCCCTACACTCTCTCCCCCTTTGGCAGTGAGACACCAAAAAGGGCATAGAGTGACACTACGACTCCAGGTGATGGGAGGTGGAAGAGCTCGAACATCACATCTCTGCTGTGACGCCCGGGTAATTAAGCTACAGTCATCCTCTGCTAATGATGCCACGTCACCTCGTTTATAGTTGCTAATCTCCAGTTAGTTCGAAACCGATTCAAATTCAAATTCAAAATTAGGCAAACAATAAAAATTTTCAAATATTAAAACTAAAATGTTCGGAGTGAACCAAATATTGCATAGATAATTATGGGGGGAAAATGTTTAAATACTATGAGATGAATAAAACAGTAGTAAAAATGATTATTTGAATAACTTTTATAATTACTAAAATGTCAAACTAAGTTATTTGGGGTCTAGACTTTTTGTGACTATGGACTAGGTTGTAATACTAATTTAGATACTAAGTGTATGTTTTACTAAAATAGAATGCAGCTACAATAAAGCAGGAAAGAATAAATAAAAGGAAAAGAAAACTAAACAAAAAAAGAGGTAAAAGGAGACCTCCCCCACTAGACCCCTTGGCCCAACTGGGCCATGGCCCAGCCGGCTATCCCCTGGCCTATAGGCCACCCCACCCCCTGCCCCGAAACCCTAACACCCCCACTCCCCACGACCGCAACCACCCCCCACTCCCTCGTCTCTCCCTCTCATCCGATCCAGATCGGATCGGGCCGTCCCTATCGCCCCGCC